>NC_053166.1:18170709-18470709 GCF_016835505.1 Polypterus senegalus | reverse complement strand
CATGACCCCAAACATAAAGACAAAGTAACACAGAAGTGGCTTAATATAACCTTTTGTCCTGGAGTGATCTCAATCCAATTAAAAATTAGTGGTTGAACCTGACATAAACTGGTCAGTTACAATCATGCAACCTTGCAGAGCTTAAGCAGTTTTGCAAAAAAGAACGTGTATTTCAGATTTGCAAAGTTATTGAAGACAGAGAGAGAGTGAGGCCTGTGCTCACCGACTGAAGACTGTCATAGCTACCAAAGGCACATCTACTAAATACTGATTTAAAGTAGGTAAATACCTAGGCAATTAATTATTTTAGGTTTTGTAATTAATTTGATCACTTGGCAGAGATCTGTTTTCACGTTGACATTAAAGAGTCTTTTTGGTTTAAAAAAGCCAAATTAAATCCACTGTGATTCAATGCTGAATAATAATATGTGAAAACTTCCTAGAGGGTGAATACTTTTTATAGGCACCGTAAATGCTGAAATCAAAGGAGCCTCTATGAGTGGTACAGATCATTCCAGAATTTGCGTCTCTTGCGGCTAAAGGCTCTGCCTCCTACAGTAGTTCTATTTATCCTCAGAATTTCAAAGATGGCAGCATCTTGATAGGCTGCACTCATGCCCTGCAGTATGAGAGCATTAATAAGTTCTGTAAAGTAAGGTGAGGCTAAACAATTCATGAGTTTATATTTGACAAGGGGGAATTTAAAATTTTCTCTCAACTTAACTGGAAAAGAGATTTTAGAACTGGAGTGATATGGTCTTGCTGTACATCTTAATTCTAAATATAATATTTGCCACATTATTTTGATTATGTCTGTACTAGTAAGTAAGATTTGAAACAGCCTGACCATAAGACATTACAGTAACCTCAGATGAGTGAATGCTTATGAAACTCCATTACGTTTTTCAATGTATTTCTAAAGGGGAAAGAGCAAATGTTAGAAAGTTTAGAGATGTGACTACCGAAGGATAATTTTTCAAGCAGTTAACATCTTCATTTTGGATTAATTCAGCCACTCTAAAATTCAAGGCTTTTGAGGTTAATGTTTTTAGTATTTGTAGACTATTCACTGAGTTTTTTCTGAATTCTGAAGTCTTTTTTCTGAATTACAGCACATATAATTGCCATACATCCACTGCTTTGCATCATTAGTTGATTAAAGTGTTAAACAAAGTTGTAATGTTGATTTAAATGATAAATACAGCTTGGAGCCATCAGCAAATGAATTAATGTTAACATTGTGTTTCTGAATTTTATCACCTTTTGGCAAATATAAAGAGAAAAGGGAATTAGTCCCCACAATGAACCTTGAGGGGTGACATATCTTACTGTGGACAGGATTCAGAGAGTATTGTCTTCACTAAGGAAACCTGTATTGAAAGTTTGTTTCACGAGTTCTGGTGCAACACTTCAGTGGTTAGAAAGCAGTTTGAATATTTTACTTATAAATTTTGCCTTAAATAAGTCATCAAGTGTGTAGTAATAGTAAAATACTTGACAGCCTATTACTAAGTGGACATTGTACTGGGCAGCACATTTCCTATAATGTAATTGTTTTTTTTTTTTCCAAAGAAGAAAACCATTAATATTATTCATAATCTATGGCCAAAAATTCTTAAACAAAGTATGGTTAATAAATCACACAAACTGGGTGACAATACCCTGTGTGAGCCTAGCTTTCTCCCATATTCATTATATAGCATAATAAACATGTTAAAAACTTCATGATTTTAAAAGAATGTGAATTTCTTGTGATCTGCAATGCTTGGTCAAAGTGTTCTAGTTAAATAGTTATTCAGTATGAACACACTCATATGTAATTCATTCTAAAAAAAGTATTTACTGCTATTTCAGAGCAACAGTTGGCATAGTGGCTAGCACTTCTGCCTCACACATCCTGCATCTCCAGTTCAAATCATGCTTGTCTCAATGGTGTTTGCATGTTCTACTTATGTCTATATATGTCTTGCTCCCACATTTGTAAAGATGAACATGATAGGTCGATTATTCAGCTGTAAATTAGGAGAGCCCATGAAAGCAATGGTGCATGTTTACTATTTGGAATTGCTGTCAGCTACAATATAGCACTTTCTAGCTTGTCTACGTCTAACCACTATGCAAATATAAAAGTTTAAATTGTAGTGCAACTATATCTAATCCTACGCTGCCACAGCTGAAAACCATATACAGGACTGTCAGCAACGTGCTCTGCTTGCCATGGTATTAGGCAGTGTTCAGAAAGATTGCCTGTTCAGTCCCCATTACTTACTCCCTGTGTGGTCCTGCATGAGTCACTTAACCTTTCAGTGATCATATTGTAGAAATATGGAAACACTGTCTTTAAAGTTGGTTTCTAACCTGCTTTGTATAAAAGTGTCAGCTGGATAAATACAGTGCATGTAATGCAAGATTTGATTTAAAATATTGATATTATAAACTGTGACACTGTATGCTTTGTTTTTGGTGCATAGGAATGATGTCATTTAAAATGGAATGATAATTTATGCATCTTATTTTTCATCTGTTTTATCATTTGTCTTGTATTTGCACTGATCTTTATTTCATTTTTAGCATAACAGAATAAAAGTGATATCATCTGTGTATCTAACCTTTTCTAAATGTGTTTTTCAGAAATTGAAGATTCAGCTAAACACATCTAATGAGTTAAAGCAGAGTGATGCAAATGGAAAGGACCATATTTCAGACTCTTTCTCAAGTCGGCTTTCTGGTAAAAAAAAAAAAAAAACAATAAAAAGTGTAGTCTTTCAATTATACTTGTAAATTGATTATTTCACTGATTTTACATAGGTGCTATAATATAAATTTTGCTTTATAGTCACATGTATGCAGTTGGCTCTTATTGCCTTTTGCCTCTATAAAGACCATCTTTATTGTGTGCTAACAGAAATATCCCAAATGTATAGCAGTGTATCTGTGCCCAACCTAGTTGTTCCAAGGCAACAGAGATTATATAATAAAAGGAAATTTTCTTAAGTACTAGCTGCAGGATGAAGGAAATCATTAATTTTGTCACTCTTTACAGTATTTTGTCATAATAAATATCCATTTTCCATTGTTTCTCTGACAATGGCTTCAATGTGACTTATTGCATTGATTACTTGTAGTCTATGACCACTGAACATTCTGATTGACAGAAGCTGGCAAACTCATGCTATGTTCACTGTCACTGAATGAAGTAATATTTTGCCCTGTTTGTCTTCACATTTTACAAAAAGTGTTGTATTGTAATGAAGTAGAATTTTTTCATTACTTTACTTGAGTGTGTTGTGAGAATATTTCTATTTTATTTGAGTACTAGGGGGCTTTGCTTGCCAACCCCCGTTTTTGTTTTTCCGGATACACACTTTTAAGATTTTTTTTTTCTTTGAATTGTTGCTATTTCATTAGTTTCACTTTTATTTCAGAACTTCTTGAAAAACAATATTTGGAATCTTTCAAGTCCCAATGTTCTGAATCTTTTAAATGAGCTCCGTGAGACATGTATAATGACTTTGTACCATAATTCAGGATAGATTTCTCTGTTTGGAATTTCAGCACAGACAAAACGATCTACATCATCAGCAGTTAATAATTTTTTTTGCAAAGTAACCAATAAAGGCATGTGAGGTAAACTCTGTTTTTGAAATTCTCTGAAACGTCAAAGCCTTACAATATTTACATACTTCTGACATATCACCTATATCCATATATTCCCTCTCTATTCGCCTTTTCATTATTTCTCCGAATAATAATTTCTCTTTCTTTGCGCTAATGCAATGTTTACGTTCTTTGTTTTGACACTGTCGTTTTTTCCTGCTTTCATATTCTGTATCTTGCTCTACATGTTTTTCGCTCCTACTTTTTCTTGAGTCTTTTAAATTCCAGTTTTCATTATCTCTAACCTGCTCTGCATGTGTTTGGCCCCCTTGTTTTTTAATGTTTTTATGACGTTTTACAGGTACTTTATTTTCTACTCTGTCTTTTATTTGTGACCTCGCTTTTTCCTGCTTTTTTTTTAATGCCACCTGGACCATGGTGATTATTTTCCCTTTTTCAAGTAATAATTTCCATTTGTTTGCGCTCCTGCGATCTATGCTTTCTTTTTTTTATACTTTCTAATTTTCCTACTTTCATATTCTTTAACTTTCTCCACATGTGTATCACGCCAACATTTTTTTGAGCCTTTCAAATTCCACTGCTTTCAAAATCTCTAACCTGCTCTGCATGTGTATAGTGCCAACGTCCCGATTGGACATGCTTTTTCTTCAGTTTCACTTGTTCCGGGCTGATAATTACTTTCTTTATTTTCTGAATTTGCACCTAGATTATTCTTTTTCTTTTTTGTCTCTACAACGCTTTTGTGTCTTTTCTCCGTGCTGCTTTCTTCTTCGCTTAGTCGTCTACGTTTCATTTATAACGTATTGTCCTTATACGCATTATATGCACTGAGAGCCCTTGATCTGTGTGTGCTCAAAGCCAAAACACAACTGAGTGTGTTGCTGGCTGCCCTTGCTCTTATTTATTTGTAAGTAGGGCGTGTCTTGCAAGAATCGCATGTTCTACGTCATCACGAGACGGTCCTGGGTCAAGCTCTTGGTACAAAGTCTCGTGTTTAAGGTCCCCGGGTGACTAAAAAGATTGGCCACGGAGCGTCTCGCGGGGAAATTAAACATGAGAAACGTAGACGACTAAGCGAAGAAGAAAGCAGCGCGGAGAAAAGACTGAAAAGCGGAAGTCTTTTAAGTGTCTTCCGTGATTGTAACGTGAAGATCACGTTCTCGTCGTCCTACTGTTTCTACTGTTTCTCTCCACTACATTTTCAAACAAAAAAGGCAACTTCTACTCTGGTTCTTTTTTTATGACATCTTAACTATTGCAATATTATATCAGAAAACAAAAGGCCTACATAAATGTTTTATTCTGTAAATTATCTAAAATTCAGGCTTCACCTGCTTTATTAAAATGTATGCATATTAAGAATGTGGGATGATTTTGAAATGTGCAACGCTGGTGCTAATACCTGGTTATCTGTACAGTCATTCTGAGTACACATTCTTCACTAGGGAGCGACATTGGTCATGTACAATACCAGTCTCAGGTTTATCCATAGCTGATGGTCCTGCGGTCAGACACTGGCTACATGAATGGAGCAGAGCTGGCCATTGGTAATGTGCAATCTCGTTCTCAGTTATTTCCTCAGCTGATGCCACTGTATTCAGGCTGCGACAAGTGCTTTCATGTGTGTGGCTCATATTTCTTGTCACATTATCCTGGACATCACCTGCGCTTCATAACAATGAATGAACAATGGATATGACCTGGACTTCATAACAATGCATGTGGACTTGCTGCTCAAACAAGCTAAGCATGTTTGGGTCCAGCCAGTATGTCTATAGTAGTCTAACTAGGAAAACAGATTGTGAAATAAGATAAGTCTAAAGGTCATTCATTTAATTTGTATAATTAGAAGCAATGAAATGTAGGTAAATCTCTTTATTAAATCATTAAGGCCATGCCTTATTAGGGTTTGTTTTAGTGACTTAGTAGTAAGGCTTTTTCTTTCAGATTAAAACCCCAATGGCTATTGGCTTCATTGTGAAATGCAAGAGCTAGCTAGTTATTTTTAAAATAATATAAAACATGCTTCAATTTAGAATGTAGTTTCATGTGGCAAATTATTATATACCACGATTGTGAAGAAACCGCTTTGATTTGAAAAATGCTAAACTTATCCTAGTTCTGTCAATTTTCTTGTAGTGGGAGACAGTGAAAGTTTACATTTTGTTTTATTTAATTGTAATTATATGTTAAGATTTTGAAAACTCTGTTTTCAGGAATGGATTAGATCCACCTTAAAGTTACAGAAGCTGGTGCACCTCTCCTATTATTCACTATTTAACTAAATTAGGAGAGAATCATATAGATATCCACTTACACTTAATGTCACTGCTTCAGTTGATGTTGCTTAACTCATACATTAGTGATTGTAATCCAACGCACATGACATGCAAAAAGAAGGTGGCCTTAGTTAAAGTTTATAAGACCATGTGACTATATTTAACAGAGGGAAAGAACCTACATTCACTTGTACTTTTGATACTTATTATAAGTACAATAATATCTGATAATTTGAGTAGTTTGCTCATGAGCAAATTTTACTTTTACTTGAGTCAATTTTCATTAAGGTATCTTTACTTTACTCAAGTATGGCTCTTGGGTACTTTACACAACACTGCCCACAAATGAAATACAGTAATCAAATACAGACAGCCTGGTGTATAAACAAGTCTAGTTCCTTTCATACAGAGTACTGATTCATGTACTTAATATTGCTGCAATCAAACACCTAATGCTTATCATTTATTGTCATCAAGACTAGGGAAAAATAAGTTAGAAACTGTAAGAACAGGTGCAGCAACACAGTAGTGTACTTAACTAAAGCAGTCATACTCAATAAACCTTAAAATGAAGTACAGTTTATATAGCACTATAGGCATTTTTGTATTTGCAGAGCATTGACAAGATTAGTTGCTTTGTTACATGCTTACTTTTAAAAAAAGACACTAAATCACTAAATAAGTGAAAACTTTAAGATTGTAATGTGTGATAGTATTGCTAGGTTTCTGTTATATTTAAGTAATGAGTTATGCCTTTCCTGAAATACAATTTTCTGAATTTTCCAGGTATTGTTTGTAAGAAGCTTTTGACTGGTCATTTTCACAGTGTCTCAGGTTTGGCTGTGATTAAAAATAAAGCACTCTACAGCACTATATATTTGGTAAGTTGGTTATTGGCACAGGATATCGATTGAGAAGGACTGCCTATTGTTATGTTAGCAACGGCTATAAGGAAGAAATAAACCAGTGAATAAGGCATAGTCAGTAAACAAAGCAAAGGGCCAAAGCCATAAAAATGAAAGCATCAAAAATGATAAAACCAGAATGTTAAGCAAATATTGTAACCAAAGGTACAGATCGAAAGTTTGAAACTAGAGATATATATTTAGAAAGCAAAATTATTTACAACGTTCACGTTATCCATTATTAGAAAAATGTGTTAATTGTTGACTTTTTAACCCATTTCATGAAGTTTATAACCACAGAGGACACGCAACCTAAAGACAAGTACTCAAAATGGTGCCAGAAATGGTACAAAACAAAATAACAAACTCCTTATACTTGAATTCATGGCATATTAGCACCATAGATGTAATCTTGAACCTTTAAAACTCCATTTGGGTACAACAGATCCATAAAATAATACAAATAAGCCCAAAAAATGATATCTGAATATTAAAATGATACCTATGGTATAATGAGTCATGGTAATAAGCAACATAGAATTTGAACTTCAACCTTTCAAAAAAGGTAGTTAAATGGCAACATCCATCCATCCATTGTCTAACCCGCTGAATCTGAATACAGGGTCACGGGGGTCTGCTGGAGCCAACACAGGGCGCAAGGCAGGAACCAATCCTGGGCATGGCGCCAACCCACCGCAGGACACACACAAACACACCCACACACCAAGCACACACTAGGGCCAATCTAGAGTCGCCAATCCACCTAACCTGCATGTCTTTGAATTGTGGGAGGAAACCGGAGCGCCTGGAGGAAACCCACGCAGACACGGGGAGAACATGCAAACTCCACACAGGGAGGACCTGGGAAGCGAACCCGGGTCTCCTAACTGCGAGGCAGCAGCGCTACCACTGCGCCACCGTGCCGCCCCTAAATGGCAACATATGCAAGTTAATGTTTATGTAAACAAATATGGCAAAGACGGTATGCAAACAATAATGGGACTGCAAGAAATCATTCTAGTCTTTTCCTGGTTGTTCTACCCATTCAGACAGCTAGTTTTCTGACGACTTAGGTGAGCTCAGACACACTGTACTGAGATTCCCCACTGCTTATATAGATCTGGGACTTTTAGAACCCAGTACTGGGCTGTTAGATTCCCTTGTTGAACATAAATGACAATGTTAATTGTATTATTCATACTTAACAAATTAATGATTTGTGGGCAACAGATGATGCTTTAAGTGATATTTCTCATCATTTTCTGATGAAGGTTCATAAACATCATGATTCCTTTTTTTATTCACTTTGGATTATTTGTTAATTACATGAACACATACATAATTTAATTTGTTATGCACTGAAGAACACTTTAGCAAATGTATGTGCTGTTAGCTTTATTGTATACATGTTTTATGAAGAGCAGCGCCCTGTTCAGAACTGTTCTTTGTTTATAGAAGTTAAGATGCTAACCAGGCATCTTTTCTGTAGCTTAATATACATAAACTTTTAAAATATATTTGAACTCAATCAACACCACCCAGTTGCTAATTCTGGGCTTCATCACTGCCTAACCCTCTAGTGTTGCTTACCTTACCTAATCATTCCCAGATTTGCTAATGCTAAAAGACTCAAGCATTTCTAGGATTTATTAA
Source organism: Polypterus senegalus (assembly GCF_016835505.1). Lineage (NCBI taxonomy): Eukaryota > Metazoa > Chordata > Cladistia > Polypteriformes > Polypteridae > Polypterus > Polypterus senegalus. Next base: position 18,462,254 of record NC_053166.1, on the reverse strand, counting down.
TTAGGTGATTAATTTTCATGTTTTTACAGTATGCAACTGTTTAAAAACCTGAAAAATGTGTCAAGTTATGAATATAGCTTGGGTGGCATTAGTGTTTATGAGCTGCTTTACTGAGTTTTAGATTTAATTTTGCCATTTTATCATAGCAATCTACACTCAATAAACCATAATACGTTAAAAAAAAGTTTTCAGAAAGGTTTGCAAATTTAGCATAAAATGAGCAACTGAAATCTTTTATTTAGACAGTGATGATGCACTCCAGATTGTGTTCAGGTGCGGCCTGTTTGCTTTAATTACCCTGTGATGTGTCTAGATCTTGACTGGAGCCCACCTGTGGCAAATTTAATTGATTGGATATGGTTTTGAAAGGCACACATCTACCTGTTTATATACAACTAAGTCCCACGATTCACAATGCATGTCAGGACAAAATGGAGTCCAAGGAAGTCTCTGCAGACCTCTGTGATTAAATTGTGGTGTTGCATAGATCAAATTCAGAAATACATTGTAATTAACATACTGGCAATGTACAATAAAGTGCATTGCAGCAATCAGTCCTAAACAGGGTGGCACAGTGTACACTCCCACAAACACTTCCAAATTCAAATGCAGTCTATTCAGAGTCATCACATAGCCCGATAAGCACACCTTTGGGATGTGGAAAGAAGACCAACTCAGACACAGAGAGAACATGCAAACTCCACATGGACAATGATCCGATAGTCAGACACAGAAATCTCGATCAGCCATCACCATGTCATCCAATAATTGAACACGGACAATTCAAATAAGTCTAACCAAATGAGTGGCAATAATAAAAGGGAAGAAAAGATGAAAGAAATCCCAAATTAACCAACAGATGACAATAAATCTACCCAACAATGCTACATTAATGGTGACAGCAGATATTTTCAGTATCTGTCTAAAGTGAAGTCTTTTGTTTTGATGTCTTTCAGGGGCAGGATGTTTCACCACTTTATCAGATCTGCCATTTCCTTCCTTTATGCAGTTATATTTTTGTTGGTCAGTCTAGTTATTGCAGTGTCATAAGAAAAAATATGCAGTTTATATTTGGCTATGTCATGGGTGAAGACAGAATTAGCATCACTGATGGACTCCGTTCAAATTCTGTGTGGTTGAAACTGTGTGATCTGTGCTTATTAAGAAGATGGAGTAAAACTGATCTAGATCTGTGAAATTCTGGATTAAATTAGGACAGTTAACTAAAATGCTATCTAGTGTTAAATATCTTCTAATAAAAGATGTCACAGATCAAGGTATTTAGGGGAGTATGTAGGACCAGAGTAGTGGCATTCCCCTGGCCAGTTAGTATTTTACACAAGCTGGGGTGGGTCTAAAGAATCTAGAGGTACACTTCACAGATATGAATGTATGTCTGCACTGTCAGAATAGACAAAGCCATTCTGGGAATCAATGCAGAGGGTCTAGATGTGTGAGTCACAGAGTGAAACTGAAAGATGATGAAGCATTTTAACAGCAACTATGAGACACACTTTGCAACTTGTATCCATTAGCTTTTGTGCATGGCTTTTGGAGATCTTTGGAAGGATCTTTGCTTGGATCCCCTGATGCAATATGGGAAGATATAAATGGTTCCAACAGCCATTCACCTGCACTTCATAACAATGCAAGTGGAATTGCTGCTCAAACAAGCTAAGCATGTTTGGGTCCAGCCAGTATGTCTATAGTAGTCTAACTAGGAAAACTTGGGTTGCTGCTGAAAGAAGTGTTGATGAAGCCCGCAGGCGTATTTACCCTGTGATCTGTGTGTAGATCCCAATGCAATGGTGCCATCCTTCAGATGAGATATGAAACCAATGAACAAACAAACTTTATTTGTCCCCAGGGGAAATTTTGGCTTTTTAAATAATAATATTAATAATAAATAAATAGGTACACAATGAGGTAGGTAAATATGCACACACTTTGTTCTGAACACACACTGCAATGACTGTAAAGCAAGAAAATTTGAAAGAAAGAAAGAAAGGTTCTGACAGTGAGGCATTATGTAGCTGTATTCCTGTTGGTATAAATGAGCTCCAGTAGCGTTTCCTGACACACTTCTGATGAATAATTCTTTGACTGAAAGTACACAGTGTTAGTGTGTCAAAGAGAGGATCTGCAGCATTGTTCATAATGGCACTCAGTTTTGTTTTAATTCTCTTGCTGTGAGCTCCAGAGGGTCCAGACTGCATCCTATAACTGTGTCTACTCTTTTAATTAGCCTGTTGATTCAGTGGGCTTCTCTTGAAGTAATGCTACCAGCTCAGCACACCACAGCATAGAAAATTACACTGGTCATCACAGAGTTATGGAAGACATGAACACTTACACTTCCCACATTAAAGAAACACAGTCTCCTAAGAAGGAAAAAGAGTTTGCTCTGCCCTTTCTTAAACAGTTCCTCTGTGTTCAGAGACCAGTCCAACCTGTCATTAATGTGGACCCCCAAGTACTTGTAGGAGTAAACCACCTTTACATCCACTCCTTGAATAGTGATCAGAAATAGAGGTTATTTGGTGTGGCAAACGTCAATTACCAGCAGAACCAATGGAACTGATGTTAAGATGCAGGCAATTTTGTTTTTCCCAAGAAACATCCACCTGACTCCTCTCCTCTGTCTCATCCCCATTATTAATACACCCCATAAGTGCAGAATCATCTGAGAATTTCTGCATGTGACATGACCTGGTGTTATACAGTATTTGTAATCTGAGGTGTACAGAGTGAAGAGAAAAGGAGACAGAACTGTTCCTTGTGGTGCCCCATCCACCTGATGTCTCAAAATGAACAGAAATTAGTTATTGTGTTATTATAATTGCAGTCCATGTGGAATTAGTTTTGAGTTTGGATCAACATATCTTCTCTGTGCAGTCTGCATTACCTCTATTTATGTGTGGAGTTTGGTTTTCTTCTTGCCGTCGAAAAGAATACTTTCAGGTTATTAGGTGACTCTCATAGTAATTTTGTGTTTAGCATATGCAGGACTGACCCTCTTATGGACTGGCATGCTTTCAAGAATGGAACTCTGCCTTTCATCAACAGATAGTGGGATTGGGACTGTTGTAAGGAATACATATTTATACATACATTGCATTTGTTAATGTAATTTTTAAACTGTAATTTATTTTGTTGACATGTATGTAAAAACATAGGTTTCTTGTTTTCATTTGAAAAAATAATCTTTTTTGGTTTTATATCCTAAATAAATGTTTGTATAATTGGTTTTAATGTGATGTGTGTTGTAAATGACTGAATGATTTTTAATATCTAAATTTGAAATAGATGCTATATGCATGTCCTGCTTATAAAGTACTGATTGACTTTTTCCTCCCCTTTCCTTGTGCATTCTTCAGGTCAGTGGTGGCTGGGACAGGCGGCTCTGCATTTGGGATGTGAAAGCTGGTAAACTTCAAGACACTTTTTGCAATCCAGACTTAGAAAAATGGCATGAATTAAAAGAGGTGGCTTGTGATGGAGCTATACTGGATCTTGCATATGCTCCAAAGAGGTGGGTCTCTGCTGTTTCATAATAAATTCTAAAAGTTCCTTTCCAGTATATTAAAGCCAGTAGTATATAATAAAGATTGGCTTTTCCCACATTTTGAAGTAAACATGCATGCAATAAATTTCTATACTATATATATATATATATATATATATATATATATATATATATATACAGTGGTGTGAAAAACTATTTGCCCCTTCCTGATTTCTTATTCTTTTGCATGTTTGTCACACAAAATGTTTCTGATCATCAAACACATTTAACCATTAGTCAAATATAACACAAGTAAACACAAAATGCAGTTTTTAAATGATGGTTTTATTATTTAGGAGAAAAAATCCAAACCTACATGGCCCTGTGTGAAAAGTAATTGCCCCTTGTTAAAAAATAACCTAACTGTGGTGTATCACACCTGAGTTCAATTTCCGTAGCCACCCCAGGCCTGATTACTGCCACACCTGTTTCAATCAAGAAATCACTTAAATAGGAGCTGCCTGACACAGAGAAGTAGACCAAAAGCACCTCAAAATCTAGACATCATGCCAAGATCCAAAGAAATTCAGGAACAAATGAGAACAGAAGTAATTGAGATCTATCAGTCTGGTAAAGGTTATAAAGCCATTTCTAAAGCTTTGGGACTCCAGCGAACCACAGTGAGAGCCATTATCCACAAATGGCAAAAACATGGAACAGTGGTGAACCTTCCCAGTAGTGGCCGGCCGACCAAAATTACCCCAAGAGCGCAGAGACGACTCATCTGAGAGGTCACAAAAGACCCCAGGACAACGTCTAAAGAACTGCAGGCCTCACTTGCCTCAATTAAGGTCAGTGTTCACGACTCCACCATAAAAAGAGACTGGGCAAAACGGCCTGCATGGCAGATTTCCAAGACGCAAACCACTGTTAAGCAAAAGAACATTAGGGCTCATCTCAATTTTGCTAAGAAACATCTCAATGATTGCCAAGACTTTTGGGAAAATACCTTGTGGACTGATGAGACAAAAGTTGAACTTTTGGAAGGCAAATGTCCCGTTACATCTGGCGTAAAAGGAACACAGCATTTCAGAAAAAGAACATCATACCAACAGTAAAATATGGTGGTGGTAGTGTGATGGTCTGAGGTTGTTTTGCTGCTTCAGGACCTGAAAGGCTTGCTGTGATAGATGGAACCATGAATTCTACTGTCTACCAAAAAATCCTGAAGGAGAATGTCCGGCCATCTGTTCGTCAACTCAAGCTGAAGCGATCTTGGGTGCTGCAACAGGACAATGACCCAAAACACACCAGCAAATCCACCTCTGAATGGCTGAAGAAAAACAAAATGAAGACTTTGGAGTGGCCTAGTCAAAGTCCTGACCTGAATCAAAATGAGATGCTATGGCCTGACCTTAAAAAGGCGGTTCATGCTAGAAAACCCTCAAATAAAGCTGAATTACAACAATTCTGCAAAGATGAGTGGGCCAAAATTCCTCCAGAGCTGTAAAAAACTCATTGCAAGTTATCGCAAACGCTTGATTGCAGTTATTGCTGCTAAGGTGGCCCAACCAGTTATTAGGTTCAGGGGCAATTACTTTTTCACACAGGGCCATGTAGGTTTGGATTTTTTCTCCCTAAATAATAAAACCATCATTTAAAAACTGCATTTTGTGTTTACTTGTGTTATATTTGACTAATGGTTAAATGTGTTTGATGATCAGAAACATTTTGTGTGACAAACATGCAAAAGAATAAGAAATCAGGAAGGGGGCAAATAGTTTTTCACACCACTGTATATACTGTATACTGCTCAAAAGAATTAAAGGAACACTTTTTAATCAGAGTATAGCGTAAAGTCAATGAAACTTATGGGATATTAATCTGGTCAGTTAAGTAGCAGAGGGGGTTGTTAATCAGTTTCAGCTGCTGTGGTGTTAATGAAATTAACAACAGATGCACTAGAGGGGCAACAATGAGATGACCCCAAACCAGGAATGGTTTAACAGGTGGAGGCCACTGACATTTTTCCCTCCTCATCTTTTCTGACTGTTTCTTCACTAGTTTTGCATTTGGCTACAGTCAGTGTCACTACTGGTAGCATGAGGCGATACCTGGACCCTACAGAGGTTGCACAGGTAGTCCAACTTCTCCAGGATGGCACATCAATACGTGTCATTGCCAGAAGGTTTGCTGTGTCTCCCTGCACAGTCTCAAGGGCATGGAGGAAATTCTAGGAGACAAGCAGTTACTCTAGGAGAGCTGGAGAGGGCCATAGAAGGTCCATAACCCATCAGCAGGACCAGTATCTGCTCCTTTGGGCAAGGAGGAACAGGATGAGCACTGCCAGAGCCCTACAAAATGACCTCCAGCAGGCCACTGGTGTGAATGTCTCTGACCAAACAACCAGAAAGACTTCATGAGGGTGACCCCTAGTGCCCCATGTCCTCTAATGGGCCCTGAGCTCACTGCCCAGCAGCATACAGCTCGATTGGCATTCGCCATAGAATACCAGAATTGGCAGATGCACCACGGGTGCCCTGTGCTTTTTACAAATGAGAGCAGGTTCACCCTGAGCACGTGACAGAAGTGAAAGGGTCTGGAGAAGCCATGGAGAACATTATGCTGCCTGTAACATCATTCAGCATGAGCAGTTTGGTGATGGGTTAATGATTGTCTGGGGAGGCATATCCATGGAGGGTCACACAGACCGCTACAGGCTTGACAAAGGCACCTTGGCTGCCATTAGGTATCAGGATGAAATCCTTGGACCCATTGTCAGACCCTATGCTGGTACAGTGGCTCCTGGTGCACGACAATTCCTGGCCTCATGTTTTGAGAGTATGCAGGCAGTTCCTGGAGGATGAAGGAATTGATACCATTGACTGGCCACCACACTTTCCTGACCTAAATCCAATAGAACACCTCTGGGACATTATGTTTTGGTCCATCCAATGCCACCAGGTTGCACCTCAGACTGTCCAGGAGCTCAGTGATGCCCTGGTCCAGATCTGGGAGGAGATCCCCCACAACACCATCTGTCATCTCATTAGAAGCATGCACCGATGTTGTCAGGCATGTATACAAGAACACAGGGGCCATACAAAGTGCTGCGTACAATTTTGAGTTGCTGCAATTAAATTTTGGCAAAATGGACTAGCCTGCCACATAATTTTTTCACTCTGATTTTTGGGGCGTCTTTGAATTCAGGGCTCTGTAGGTTGATCATTTTCATTTCCATCAAACGATGTGGCATCCTTTTGTTCCTAACACATTACCCAGTCTATATCAGTATAGATATCCAGGAGGATTTCTTTTTCCCATTGAGATTTTGCTGTACTTTATATTTCTTAGCTCCTCTCTATTGTTAGATGGAAGTATGTTTAACTTAGTATGTTGTCTTCTTATTCTTGTACCCCAATTAAGATAATTCAGGTTCTTTCATAAAGTGATTACAGCCTTTAAATATTTAACTATGTATACAACTTGTTTCTTACCAATGTAAAAATTAGAATTATTTCAACTGTTTAGATTTTTGTTAGTACCTGTTAGAGTATTGAAGTATTGAATTACTATAAAGTCATGTCAGAGAGGACATTTTCAGTTTAGTTAGGCAATTGTGCCTTTCTGTCTTTCTCTGTCTCTCAGAGTTGACGACTAATTGACACTAGTTGACAAAAACCAATAGTCAGCAAACTGCTGGCCACGTTAAAGTTGCAAAAATATGCACCTACTTATGTATGAAGGTGTGCTTACTGCACAGTACAGTAGCTGAATTTAGATAGAAAAGCAATCAGCAAATGAATAACCAAAGCAACAAATGTTGGGTTATAACCAGGAAATCAAAAACAAATGACTACAGTTTAATACATGTGACAAAAATCCTAGTCAAATAGAGATGGTGGGAATTCAAAAACCAATAAACACACACTTACATAACCAAATCCAAAATAATTTTAAATGTTTAGACAAAAAGTAGAACCAGCAAATGTTATACAAAAACATTTTTAAAAAGTTAAGGAATTAAAGTTTACAGATTTAGTTTGAATGCGATAAAGCACAACTTCTAGACTTAGATATGTTACACGTTGCACACTTTTGTTTGACCTTGCCCATTAACAGCATAGCAACAATCCACAAGCATCCAAAGGCAGTTCCCAAAACAAAATGAGAATACTACTTATGTTCAACATTTTTAAAAATGTTTCAAACACCAAAATAATTTAGATGTAACCATGAGATTCATTGCCCTATAAATCTCTTAAACAAGTTCTAAATAATTTTTAGTTTATAAAAAGAATTGGAAACAAGCCTAATCATGACTAGTGCTGATCTTCAAAATTCAACAATGAGCTTTTTGCAATGAATTTGCTGGGTTCACCCAGTTTTTCCCCGAAAATTTGCAATGTGGCCGGCTTAGGCAAACTTTTTTTTCCCCAGTGCCTCATGATGCATTGAGAAGCTAGCATGACATCAAAAATCTGTAGTATTTTGGATGGGAATCCCACTACTCTATCTGTGCTACCTGCCTGATTTGCATCACACTTGTGCAGAATTTTCCTGCATGTGTACTATAAGTGCACCCCACCTCTCACTTTATGGTGCTGCCTGATCTGCTTCGTGCATGTGTGAATAATTTATGTTGTATACACTCATGCATGATATCACTTCCTACATGATACTCCATCCAGATTTGTACCCTGGAAACATTAAAAAAACCTCAAAATTACACTTCCTGGCATAGACCAATCTAAACTGTGCATGCAGACACACAGCGTTAGTATTTTCATTTGAGGAGTAGGCCTACATTAGCTGACCATAATGAATAAATTATGAAAATTCTTGGTTGTTCTGCATAGATTCATTGTAGGTTGTGTCTTCACTGCTGGCTTAAGCAGATTATGTTCATTACATATGTAGAGCAGATTGAGTAGTGATAGGGACAGTCCCCCCAAGTATATAACATAGATTCCTTACATTACAGGCTCTGTGAATGCTGGGTATTCCTAGTAATAGTAGCTCAGGTGACTGAGAGAGAGAGACAAAGGACCAGAAATATTGTAGACTTGGACTATAATTTTATCTCATGGAGGCAATGTGGCATAGTTGTTAGAACTGCTGCCTCGCAGTTAAGGTCATATTTTTGGCTGCAGTAATCTGGCTATCATAGTTGACTTGTTCACTTTCTCTTTCCAAATTGATTTCAAAGTATTTTGCCCAAATTGCCAAACATTTCTGCATTTTCTGTGAACATGAAGCAAAGCAGGGTTCACTCATCACTAATCATGACAGTGAGATCCCAGAATTCCATTTAGGATGGTCACAAGAGCTGTTCATCATTTTATTCATATTACAGAAAGAAAAGTCAGTGGTGCAGCTATATCAAACTAATAACTCTTATAGTCCGTACCAGTTTCTCTTCAGAATCCCAGTCTTACCCCCTATCAGTCTTCAGGAAGAGATTGCATTGCTAAATCTTTCTCTTTTTGCTAATGATCCATAGTTAAAAAGGTTTTGTCTGCTTCTGTCTAAAGTAGTTGATGCACAGTGGTCACATTTTCATCTCCAGAATATTTATGGTTCACCTTCCATAATTACATATAGGAGTAGATATAAGGTTGTTTCTAACATAAAAAAAAAACTTTTAAATCCCTTTCTCCCACTCTGCTGCTCATTCTTGTTAGCCTTAAAATAATAACTGACTGTGATTAACCTTTATACTTCATTACTCAATAGCAAAACCTTGGCAACTAAATAAACACCAGCTGCCCCCTGCTTGTAGGCTGTATGGCTGTTTCCTACTTTCAATAGGAAGAAAAAGGCTGTTTGTTTGCACTGCATTTCTATGTAGGATTTTCCTACACATAGACCTTTTACAATGCTTTACCTCTTTAAACAATATATTATTAACTCTTAGCATGATCTTATACTTCTCTGTTGTTGCATAAAGGCTGTGCAGTAATATAATTTACATCATATTTTTCCTTTGTGTCATCAGTGTTACCACTTCCCTTTTCTAAAACAAATTTTAACTTCCGGCTTTGTCCTAAAAGAACTTTGGTCAGGTTGTGTTTATTATAATTTACTGGTAGTTCATTTAAATGGAGTGCTTTATTCGTTATCCTATATGCTACTACATATTACTATTTAATATACTTTCAGTTTGATTTTTAATTAATGGCAGTGTGTAATGGCTATAGGTTTATTACTAGCTTAATATGAATGTTTAATGAAATTGTGTGGTGTTTGCAGGAACGAGATTGCATACTCATCTAGTGATGGGATGATTTATATGCGCCAGTTCAGCCCAGTGGGCAAAGAAATGAAACTGGTCAATGTGCTCCAAGGGCATGAATCTGATGTTACCTCCATTGTGTGGCATTCTCTTATAGACAAGTGGATTAGTGGCTCAGAGGATGGTACAATACGGATATGGGTAAGAGTCATGTGTTTATTAATCTGCTTTGTGTATACATAATATACACTATAGACAAGTAAATTAAAGATTCCAAGAGGTTTTTAATATGTGGCCCATGCTACCTGCTATATATGTGAATAGGCAAATGTAAGTTCTTTTCCTCCTATGGAACATATTTTTGTGCACCTGAATATGTCCATGTGAGTACCTGCGTTGTGTATTCATGGAACTATTAATTTATATGTATTTTTCCCTAAATCATTTGTCCACATATACCTGCTTAACCAGTTAAAATGAAATTCAGTAAAGCAATATGTAACAGTCATGGATATGATTGATTTTAACTGCAGTCAATAGAAACAGACCTTTTGTGCTTTTTTCTTTGATTTATAAGATATTGTGAAAAAAAATCACATCACATTTGCATAGGGACAAGAATGTCTTATTTATAAGTTTGTAATAATTTGTGTATTAATGTCAGTCAAACAAAATATAGTTCATATAATTTATACTTAACATATTTAAATTTCTAAATAAAAATGATCACACAATATTTCTTATTTCGCTTTAATTCTCTTAAATTTCACACTTTATGTATTTCAAGAGTGAAGATGGTATGCAATGTGAACATGTCCTTGAGACTAATGGAGCTGTCAGTTGCCTCAACTTTGATACAGTCAATGGATGCATTATGGCTGGAGTTCACAATGTGTTAAGGTAATCCTACTGTTTGTCTGGTCTTCTCTCATTTTGTTCTGTTCATTACAGTATGGGGCAGGAATTATCCCTGGATGAGGGCACCAGTCTATCACAGTGTTCACTTACTCACATACCCACATTAGGAGGAAAACTTGGACACTGAGAAAAAAATGCAGATATGGAAAAAAAGTGCAGACTCCACATATGCAACATCTAAACACATGATTCAAACCCAGTACAAAAGATCTGTAAACCATTCCGTCAGCCATTAAGCTGCTATATATCTCATTTTTTGGTACCTCTTCCCTGTCCTGTATATACCACCAGGATGTCAAATTAACCAATAATTCATGTTCAGATGTTTATATTAAAAACATAATCCACCAAAGATGATAACTATTTTATCTCTTTCTTTCCCTATCCTGTTTTCAGTGATTGAGAAAAATTATTAATGTCAAATTTTAATGGAGAAAAAAAGATAACAAAATTACTGATACAGTACGCATTAATGGGGGCCAATGCTAAATAACAGTAAAGCAATATCAAAACATCCATGAAAAAACTCATGTTACTCATGTCATATAATTCAGGTATCTAGCTCAATGCTCTAAATGTGTATTTCTACAAAACTATTGTTACATAAACCACTTCTGAAAAATGTATTTATGCACAATGAAAGTGCATTAAAATGGAACCAAGCTTTTGAATTGAAGACCCATCTCTCCTCTCATTTGCTGTTTGTTAAACCACAAATTCAGTACTTCCAGGTTGTTCATCTGTCTGTTGAAGCATCTTGGATATATACCAGTTTGAATTGTATTTTCATTCACTTCACCTTTTAATCTCTAATTGTGCATATTCCCAGACCATACCCTACAGTGCTGATATCACGTGAAGTGCCATGGTAGCCAATAAATCAGCTGTTACTGGACAGAACTCCTACCCAATGATTGAAGGGTAAGAGTGGCCTTCAGTTGGAAAGCTGGTTGTCATTTCTCCATGCGACATAAGAGAGTTTTCCGGAAGTGGTTTATTTAACAATATTTTTACACGTTTTGGATGTTGTGAGTATGCAACTAGATATCTGTCATGTGGATTATGTGACACAAATAATTTGTGAGTTTAAATTATTATTTTTTGCCTGTTACTACAAACAACACGGCGTAAGCAACAGATGAAAATGACGACTATTTTAGAGTGGAGTACTCCTTTAAAATATGTATTTGTTGAAATATATTTGGATGTATGGTGAAAACTCTAGGTACATAGCATAATATATATTCGTTAGGCCATGGTCACAAAATGGAAAATGTCTTGAACATTGTTTCCTTTCTATACGATGCTAAGTTCCATATTATATCAACCACCAAGGTGGTTATTTGGAAATTAAAGGAAAGTGCATTTGGGACTAAAGCCAAGAAGCTGTGGACGCTGGCCCGGACACACACAAACGGACATCGATGTTTCACCCAACACACTGTTTATTTTGTAAATATTTACAGTTCACGTGCACGACACACCCCAGTGCCTCCTGCACCTATTCCCCCAATGTCCAGGCCTCTCAGTTCCACTGCCTTTCTCCTGGCCGCCTCTAGTCCTCCCTCCAGCTCCGTCCTCTTCCACCCGACTTCTGCCGATGACTGGAGGGAGGCGGCCCCTTAAATAGGAACCCGGATGGGCTCCAGCTGCTTCCCGGCATTCCTCTGTAGCCACGCCCCAGTGTGGCGGAAGTGCCGGCTGCGCACCCAGAAGCCGTCCTGGTGTCCCCTATTGTCTTCCCCCCAGCACGTCCTTGTGTGGCGGAAGTGCTGGGCTCCCGGGATATTCAGGCACTGGGGCGCCGCCTGGCGATGGCCACAGGTCCCTACAGGGCCCTTTACCTGAGGCCCCCAACATAACCAGGGCGGATGCCCCCTCGCGGTCTGGAGGAGACACACGCCGTCCTCTGGTCCTCCTGGGCGCACATCTAAAAGGAATGCAGGAATCTGGAACATACTAATCAAACATGTTGAAGTAGAAGCCTTCACAACCTTTAACAGGTATCTGGATAATATATTGGGACTGCTTAACTTTTAGTTGAACAAAAAAGCCTGATGTACTGAATGGTTTCCTCTAGTTTGTCAAATTTCTTGTGTTCTTATGACCAAGAAACACCACACAAGATACTCAATTAAAACCCTATGTAAATGAACTTTTTTTACCAAACAAATCAATCTCTAGCTCCAACTAGTAAATGAAATTTGATGTTTTGAGTGACAAGAAATTCTTCTGAAACAAATAATATTCACGTCTAAATAAAGGTTAGTTACTAAGTTCTTTATTTTGGTATACTCACTTCTATTAGAGGAGGTCATACTTACAGACATCTGCTTTCTTCAAAACACATGGTGGCATCCTTATAGACTTTCTTTCAGTCTACATTAGTCATTTTACTGCACAAATACCATTATATGGAATTTTATTACAACTTTCATAGTGCTCTCTTTAATTTAAATCATCATCATTTGGGGGATTTCAGCCACTGAAAACATACTTCCAGAAAGATTCTGTGAAGGTCCTTCTGGCAGGATTGTTGTCAACACATGCAAATAGTCTGCCAGATGCTGCACTGCCCATAACTAAATTCCTTATCTACAGCACATAGTCTGTTTAGTAGATGGAAAAACTGGTCTAACCTGATTTACTTCAGGGTTTAATAGCAGGAAGGGACCAGGGACAATGCAGAACAATGGCAGAAAAGTTATTTGATACATTTGGATTTTGAATGATTAATAAAAAGAGCATCAAAGATATTGTGAGCATCTTCATGGTGGCTGTCTGGGCTACCCAACCCCAATAGGCAACCATGCAGTCTTGGTGGAGGAAGATCCTTCCCCCTCAACCTAGTAGATCACCTCTCATACTCTTTCTAAAACTTGACAGGAGCCTTCCCACAAGCTAACAAGTGTGGAGGACTGCCATTTCTGGGCCTGTAAACCCAAACGTAATCCTTAGCCTCCAAACAATGTATATACAGTAAACTGTCTGCACAGCAAATTGTGTGCTACTCTGGCAGTATCCTTCATTCCTTAGATTTTCTGAGCCTTGAGGTCCTGTCAGGATATCAAGAGGTAATGTAAACTCAAAGGACACAGATGTCTTTAATTTGCAGTCCAGCAAGAATAAAACCAAATAACAGTTATTACAGACTTGTATGATTCTGTGGCACACCATTTAAAATAAGTGGCAAATGACCAACCCAGATGAAATAATCATCACTGGTAGCAAGGCATAGCTGAGTAGGGAGGATATAGGTACATTTCTCAGCCAACCTGTCTGTCTGGAGTTGTAAGAGGATATCTATCCCAACTTACTCCATAGGTGCAGCTACCCACTGTTTTCGAAGTAAGAGTTATGGACTGGGCTTTTTAGCTGTACAAAAATCTGAACAATGAATAAGTTGGAATTGGGGATGCTAGGACATGCAAAGGCCATCTGTTAATGTTTAAAATGGCTTGTGTTCTGCTGTGCATCACTGAAAAGTTCTGCCCAAGTGTAATAGTTGATAAATAGCAACTGCTGTAATAGCAAAGTCAGGAAAAAATTCTAGTAATAAAAGTTATTTCACCTGCTGCTGTAATGTGCCAAGGAGATCTCAGTTTAGATGTTTCTGTCTGTTTACTTGGTGACCCATTAATGAGACATCCTGGTGTGAAATGAGGTGCTTTTGCTGCACTACCCTGTAAGAACCAGATGCTAGAACAGGTAATGTTACTGCCACTTTCTCTTTTATGTAACCGGGGGTGCTAAGAGTCTGTATGTGTTTCACAAATTGCATGGTTGAATGAATTAAAAGCTGTATTATAATGATCAGCCAGCGCTTCCTTTGTCATTATCGTTATTTTTTTTCCAAAGTAATGATTATAAGAAATTAATATACATAAAATGCATTTGAGCGTTTATTATATTCATCGTTCATCAGGATGGTATTATTAGTGTTCATCACAATAGTGCAAAGTTAATGATACAGAATACAGTGTTAATATAGAGCACAAGAAGCCTAGGCTAGCATTAGTTTCATTTCTAAATGAAAACTAGTACGCCAAATAAAATCCTTTGTGTCCAGGAAGTTGACATGTTCAGCAGTGTTATTGAATATGAGTTCAGTGCTGTCGGTCTGACCAGCCAACCGTGGGATAACATGGGACATTTATGGTAATGTGTTTCAACTCTACAGCCAGTTAAAATACAGACAGTAGGAAATGCTCCGATCACTCAAGCAGCTGTACCTAAAATGGTTTGAAATTTGGTAACTGAATGAACATTGCCAACACTCAAGGGGTTAGTAAAATAGGAAATTTAAAGTCATTGAAAAGACCCTAATAAAATCTGACATATGACAGTCATTTTCCATTGTCTTTGTAAAGAAAAGAAACCAGTTGCTGGTGCTGGCTACAAAAGCTGTGTGGGGTCTCATTATGAATACTGTATGGGAGTGGGGTTTTTTTGTAACTTGATTTTACTTTTGTCTGCCATGTTTTTCTCTCAGTATTAAGGCGGATTGAATGATTGGATTACTCATATACCTAACTGTGCTGTAAACTTAATTTGACGTTATAGGCTGTAATTACTTGCAGCTGTGAGAGAAACTGAACTGTCTTTATATTCTTGATTCATTATGACCTTGGTCATTAGATAAGCTTAGCTTGTGCTATCCTTCATGCGTCTTTTTTTCGGTATAGTATAAAGATAATTGCAGCTGCTTTGTTACCCAGAGATCTTTGAAAGTCTTCTGAACCCAGATCTATCTGTACATACAAATAAAAATTTAACTTGCTGTTCTCCACCTAGATTAGTTCTTTTCCTCCACTGAAGTTGTAGTGAATGTTTCAAAATTTTAATATGTAATGGTAATGTCAGGTACCACAAGTTACTGATACTTTGAAGTTGTGGGAGAGGTATTTAAAATATCAGTCCCATACAGTCCTCTAATCACTGCAACTCTATATCTAGGGGGAGCACAGGGGTTGAGTAGCAATATCTATCCCATTATAATTTGTCAGTTTTAACGAAGCAGCCTTCCTGTTTTGCTAGTGATAGTTCAAGCTCCACAATTTAATGAAAAGGCTGATCCAGGATGTGATATTACATAACAGGTCCTGAAAAATATTGCAATGTTTTTTAGTGCCTCTGGATTACCACAGTGCTGAAATTAGTTAAGCAGTCAACCATTCGTATACATTACAACTGTTAACTCCCACAACTAATGACAGTAATGCAAAAAAAAACAGAAAAGTGCAGTGAATACAGTTTCATGCAGTAGATTAAATATAACATACTAGACATTAAGCCCGTTACAATAACGGGCGCTAGAACAGTAGTGCATAAACATTAGTAGGAACAGTCTATATTAAATGGCAAGGACCTTGACCTCATTCTGTTTCTTGTCTTAATTTTTTTTTTGTCAAAAATATTTTTGCACGAAGCCTAAAGTAAAATAATAATAAAAATAAAATAGAAACGTATAACAATACAGTAAGTATAATTAATATTGCCTTAGTGTAAACATTTGTAACAGTCTGTAATACACAATATCTGAAGAAGATATTTTGGAAAAATGTTCTATTTTTTACCTCATTAAATTTTTCTATAAAATTTCATTATAGACAACATTTCTTGTAAATATTCTTTCTGAGTTTGGCAAGAGTTTGCCTTGTTCAGGACAATCTACAACCTTGACAACAACATCTGGATAACTTCTAACTCATGATAATGCAACATATAACTGACCATGGCTGAATACTGGTTCTGGCAAGTAAATGCCAACTTTTTGTAAGGTTCGCTCTTCTGAGTCTCTCTCTTTTAGCGTTTTTCTGACGCTCATTTTCTTTTTCTTCAATCAATCTATTTGTTCGTATTTTTTTTTTGTCTTTCAGCCTCTCTTTTGTTGATGTTTACTTGTTGAGCTGACCGTTCTTCCAGGAGATGTTACTTATATTGTATTTGATTGTCTGTGTCTTTTGTCCTACTTGACGTGTCCTTTTTTTTGGGTGGCATGTTGTTAGTAGATATGTCCGTAATATTTTCTCTTACAGTAGTACTGGCTTGTATGTGTCTGTAATATGCGTCAATGTATTGTGTGCCTTTAAATTTCTCTTGCAGTAATACTGGTTTGTATTTCCATAAAATGCCTGTAATTTTCTCTGACAGTAATACTGGCTTTGATGTCCGTAATATGACTTTAATTTTCTGTCACAACAGTGAGCAATCAGCAGAGTATCCCCAGCAACTGATGTAATGTGTGGAGTGCAGTTGATAATCGTGAATGTGTCGTCTCCCCAGCAAGTACTGTGCAGTTCCCCAGCAAGTATTTTAATCTGTGCTAGCGTGTAGCTGATTATTGTATGTGTGGCATCTCTCCAGCAACGGATTTTATGTGCGCAGCCGCGACTACCTAATCAGCACTCTCCCAGCAATTATGTCTTTTATTTGCTTATCATGCGCTGCCGCGGCAAGGCCATTCACTGTGTGCCCAGCTTTCAGTGTGTGTGCTTTATTTGCTTATTATGCGCTGCCGCAGATAGGCCATTCACTGTGTGCCCAGCTTCGAGTGTGTGTGCGACCAAGGTGCCGTGCGCATGGGCGGTGCACGGTGCGATGTGCGGTGCACGGTGCGATGTGCGTCGCAGCCCCGCAAATGCGCACTTCACCAGAAGACACACACGGACACCTGGACGCACACAGGGCTTTTATTAAAGAGGATCATGCGCTGCCGCGGCAAGGCCATTCACTGTGTGCCCAGCTTCCAGTGTGTGTGCTTTATTTGCTTATTATGCACTGCCGAGGATAGGCCATTCACTGTGTTCCCAGCTTCGAGTGTGTGTGCGACCAAGATGCCTTGCGCATGGGCGGGGCACGGTGCGATGTGCCGGCCCCGCTCTTGCGCACTTCACCAGAAGACACACACACACGGACACCTGGACGCACACAGGGCTTTTATTAAAGAGGATACAGTTGTCGACACTAGGGGTGCAAATGAGCCCCAATCCCTTAACACAAGTACACAGGTAACAGTCCCGGATTCAATCCAGCTCTTGTATTAAACAGAAAATACCCTCGTCACAGTATAAAGGGGAGCGATGGGAGCACAAGAGGCAGCCTCCGAGTTTCCTCCACTTGTCTGAATGCTAACTGTTCCAGCCAGGATGCCCCCAAGTGTCCATCCATTGTAGCGGTCTCGCAGCCAGGTAAGAATTTCCTATCCATCCCTGCCATAACACCATTCTGGCTGCATGTTCCATATAGTTGGTGAAGAACATCTCCTGTGTCAGTCTCTCGTCCTAGTAAGGGAACAGGGTCCACCTCCATTGGGATTCCTGTTTATGTATACACATTATATACACACACACACACACCAAGTATACACAAGAAACAACTGATATGTTAATATGCTGTATATACAAATTGTAAATGGAGTTAGTGAAGATTTGCACACTGACAAGAGAAGAAAATCAGAGGCACAGAGTTTTGACTGTATAACGTCAAGAAGCAATCATGTACAGTACATGTCAGTATATGGATGCTTAATGGTTTTAGTTGCGTTCGTATATTATGTGAGAAGCACCTACTGTGATAGCACAAACTCTGCACAAACCAATTCAGCCCTCCATGGCACCCTTATTCTTTAAAGAAATTTGTTGCAACATTTCATTTTTTGTTGCGATATTTCAAAGAGATACTGCTGTATAAAGTACTCAAATTTAAAACTCGCCTATTGAAAAGCATTGGCAAATCCATTTTAACATCGCTGGAATTGGAACTTGCTCTGTATAAAAGCTATTAAACCACCTCAAGCCTTATTAGGCTACTTTGTTAACTACATGGCATTATGAAGTGCTGTTAAAAAGCACAAATTTAATGTAGTCTTATAACATGTATAATTTCATGTTATTAATATTGTTATTTTTGAATATGACTCATTGTTGCAAAAATATTTAATGAACAAATGTGACAGCTGAAGTTCTAAAAAATATAAGATTCTAAGAACTTTCATATCAGTTAACTTAGTTGGTAAACAAACATGCATACATTTTCTAACTTTTTATGACCTGTGTGTAAAGTCTGTCCCATAATTTTCTGGAGTATGAATGTTTTTGAAAGAAGATTGTAAAAAAGTGATTGTGCAGGATGACTGAGGTCTTTAATAACACTGAAGGGTCATATATGTCCTGAAAAAGAGAGCTGTGTGCCTGTCATATTCTGGACCAACCACATTACCCTCTAGTTCTTTGTGGTGCTGAGCTGATCTGATATAGTATTGCAATTTATACAGCCAGTGAGAACAAACCTTATTATTCACCAGACAGTGTCGGTAGGCATCTGCCTCTGAACATAACGACAGATCTGCCTTTTTGCTTCTTAAAGTTTCTGGCTATCTGCTTGATTTTGATGAGATTAAGGAGGTCCTGGCACCATTGTGTCAAAAGACACATTTCGTACATGTAAGATGGCTGGTTATTGTTATTTATCAAGCAGGTGATGGTGGTGTCATCAGCTGATTTAATAATGTATATGATGCTTTGTTTAACCCCATAGTCGCAGGTGGACAAGCAGATCTGTTTGAGATCTCCATGGAAAAAGTGACAAGACTCTGTTGATGTATGCTGAGACCTGTCAGTTAGGAACTTCAAAATTATTGTAGAAGTGACATAAAATCATATGTCAAGGAACTTGATGATCTGTTTTAATGGTACTGAACTGGACTTTGGCATGGTAGTTTGTATTATCCAGGTGTTCAAGGATGACATGATGTCCAAGAGATATGGCATCTTCTATATCATGATTGTGGCGGTATGCAAAGTCAAAGTTGTCAAAAACCATGTGGGATAATATTTTAACGTGTCCCAGCTCCAGTCTCACAAGGACTGTGAACAATGGTGAGTTCAAACAGTCTGTTACCTTTGAATTTCCCCTTGGGATTAATTAAGTATCTATCTATCTATCTATCTATCTATCTATCTATCTATCTATCTATCTATCTATCTATCTATCTATCTATCTATCTATCTATCTATCTATCTAATCAGTTTACTTGTGTTTTTTGGCACAAGAATTATTGTTGTATTTTTGAAGAAATAAGAGGAGCACTGATTCTCTCAGTAAGGCATTTAATATGTCTGTGAAAATGCCAAACTCTGTAACAATATCTGCTGTTAAAAGACAGGTTTTGAAGGGACAAGTAACAATAAGCAAGAAGATATGTTGTAATTCAGAATTAGAAATGTGTTTAAAACTAAGACCAACTTATAATTGGAAGAAAGATTTCAAACATTATTTTGTTATTGTTTAAATCTTACTGTCATTCATTTGGCCTGGTTTGTTAATTTTATATAGCATGTCCCATTACTATGCATGTTAAATTGTGAATCAGAACACAATATTCATTTAAATAATCTGAATGTATGCCTGATAATTAGTGTAGCACAGTGTTCTTGCTGCTGCCTGACACCAAGGAAACAAGGATTCAAGTCCCAGGTGCTCCCTGCCTTGTTTGTTTGTTTTTCCCATGTCCTTGTTAAATTGACCCCTGTGTGTGTGTGTCTGTGTGTGTGTGTGTGCACCCTAAAATGGGCCGTGGCCCTGTCCAGGGATTGTTCCTGCCTTGTACGTTATGATTACTGGTTTATGCTCCAGCCTTCTTGTGTTACTGCTATGGATAAGTGAGTTTAGAAGATACATAGACTTTTATTAGAGCAATCTAGATGAGAACAGGCCATTCAGCTCAAAAATGCTCACTAGTCCTATCCACATTTTTCTTCCAAAAAAAAATCAAGTCGAGTTTTGAAAGTCCCTAAAGTCTTAATCTCTACCACACTCCTTGGTAGCTTATTCCAAGTGTCTATCGTTCTTTGTGTAAAGAAAAACTTCCTAATGTTTGTGCGAAATTTACCCTTAACAAGTTTCCCCGTGTTCTTAATGAACTTATTTTAAATTAACATTCTCGATCCACTGTACTAATTCCCTTTATAATTTTAAGCAATTTGATCATGTCACCTTCTAATCTTTTTTTGCTTAAACTGTAAAGGCTCAGCTCTTTTAATCTTTCCTCATAATTCAACCCCTGTAGCCCTGATTTGTTTGAATTCAGCCTGTTTAATCTGAGCAGCACTTCTCCCTCTACAATTTCCATGTTCCTCAGTGCCTCCTTAGTAGTCCCTGTTACCTCTGGGAGGTAATCCACTTGCTCACTTGTGAACACCTCAGAAAAATGTAAGTTTAGGGCATCCGCTATTTCATCTTCTGTATCTTTTAATTCCCCTTTACTATTTCTGATGCACTTCACCTCCTCCTTGAGTGTTCTTTTGCTGCTAAAACACTGAAAGAATCTCTTAGGGTCTTCTTTTGCCTTGTCTGCTATATTCCTCTCCAACTGTCTTTTAGCCTTCCAAATATCCTTCTTAATGGTTGTCCTCATGTTCTCATATGTTCTACGGTGCACTTTGCAGTCATTAGCCTTATATACCTTATAAAGCAGTTTTTTCCCTTGATTATTAACAACTAGCCAACCCGCGGCGTACCATACGCCACATAATCAGGCCGGTTTTTTAATGATTTTTAAGCACAGGGAGAAAATTAACATTTGAAAAATCGGTAATGTAATAAATCAGCAAGAAAAGCAACATTGTAACAATGCACGGAACGAACCAACACACAATCGTCCGTGACTGAAAACTGGCGGACCGTCCTCGCCTTCTCCTGCCAGACGGAGGGATGGGGGTGCATGGCGCGGAGTGTGGAACGGGACGAGAGGAGAAAGACGACCATTCAGCTTCGTTCGTCATGCTAGTCTGCTGATTTCTCGTCCAGTATACACTGCCCGCTCTTGTGCCCACCTCCAACTCGTCACTTGAGTAGTCGTCTTTACACAGTCCAGATGTACCTGTGACTGACTTTTCATTGCTCTGTGCGGTTTTGGCTGCTTTTCTATATATAATCCACCAAGACACCCGACCACGGTAGTAGCGAGGTGGGAGGGAGGGTGTGTACAAAGGGTTGGGACGCAACCAGTGGGAGCGTATGAGTCACACTTAGTGGGAATTCCACAGTTTGCAGCCCGAATGGGGTTCAACGGCTCACGCCAGGTAGACATACGCTTAATCTCATGCATAATTATTTATTGAATGCTAAACACTTCTGGAAAGACACGGTTGTCTAAAACGGGTTGGTGTGCGAATACAACAGTAAGCGAATGAAAAGATGGAACTCTGGAGAGAGCAAAATACAACACAATAGTGAACCCGTGGCATAACAAACGCCGCATAATTATTTATTGA
The DNA here is from genome assembly GCF_016835505.1 of Polypterus senegalus. Taxonomy (NCBI): domain Eukaryota; kingdom Metazoa; phylum Chordata; class Cladistia; order Polypteriformes; family Polypteridae; genus Polypterus; species Polypterus senegalus. Next base: position 18,440,320 of record NC_053166.1, on the reverse strand, counting down.
TGGTTTGGAAAATGGATGGATGGTTGAACACTTCTGGAAAGACACCTTTGTCTAAAAAGGGAGGGTTTGAGGATACAACAAAGTGAATGAAAAGATGGAACTCTAGACTTTTCATTGCTCTGTGTGGTTTTGGCTGCCTTTCTATATATAATCCACCCGACCACGGTAGTAGTGAGGTGGGAGGGGGGTGTGAGCAAAGTGCAGGAGCATCTAAGAAGACGCATGTTTGTCGCGGATGCGAATTGCTGAATGTAGCGTGTAAAACAGTTTGCTATGGTGCACGCGGTCGTGAGTCGTAACCGAAAACTTGGTTTTTAAACACTGCTTACTTCATTGTGTTTTAACCACAGTTGTAAAGGAATGTTTTAAGGATCCCATGGGATACCCCTCGCAAACCGTTTCACACGCTGCATATGGCGATTCACCTCCGCGAGAAACATGCCTCTATGAACAGTCAACGTAGCTCGGAGGTGCATGACATGCACATGACATTAACCTGACCTGCACTGCATGTGGCCTCTACGACAGACGAATACAAATGACGCCATTTTTTCTGTGAAGTCGCGTCCGAGTTGGTGGGCGTGGCCCTGTGAGTTGTCGTCGTATCCAATGGTCTTGGAGTTGGTGGGCGTGGCTCCTTTCTGCGTGCGCCATAGGTGTCTCACTTGTCAGCGGCTTAGTGAATCCATGCCCCTTCCGGCGTGCTTTCCATGGTTGTCTTGCCTTATTGAATTATATATATAGATATAGTGTGCCTTGTGCAAAATGCAATCAGGCAGCCAGATTATCCGAGGCTAATTAGAGCATAACACCGAGCGTTGTGGCAATTGATGAAGGGGTGAGCACTAATCTATACTAATAAAAGGCAAAGCCTTCACTGACTGACTGACTCACTGACTCACTCACTGACTCATCACTAATTCTCCAACTTCCCGTGTGGGTAGAAGGCTGAAATTTGGCAGGCTCATTCCTTACAGCTTCCTTACAAAAGTTGGGCAGGTTTCATTTCGAAATTCTACGCGTAATGGTCATAACTGGAAGCTATTTTTCTCCATTTACTGTAATGGAGTTGAGCTCGAAAGCCGTGGGGGCGGAGTTTCGTGTGACATCATCACGCCTCCCACGTAATCACGTGAACTGACTGTCAACGCAGTGCGTAGAAAACCAGGAAGAGCTCCAAAAAGCACTGAAGAAAACATGCATTATATAATTGAGAAGGCAGCGAAACAATAAGAAGCGAGCAAGTGACACATACAAGCATATTCATGAGTGCTGCTACTTCGGAAACAAAGCACGGTGTAAACCTAAAGTTTAAATTAAGTTCATAGACAGGCTGCCGCTGGCGTTTGTCATGCCCACGGGTAATGCGGGATGCAAGTTTAATGAGAGGACTCAGGATATAAACTAGAGTTTCGATCACTTTGTAACTAAGTTAAAATTGCAGGTGAAGGGCTGTGCTTATGCAAATTCCAAGTTTGTTGGGGATTGACAGTTAAGGCGGGTGGGGGAGTCACGTCATCATCTCCCCTCCCATTCACCTCATTTCGCTTTGAGCTGAGCTTCGCAGCTAACGCAGTGTTACAGAAGCGACTTTGTGACGCTGCCACCAAATACTCACAGAAAAATCCACAAGTTAATACACACGATGTCTCTACAGTTTCTCCACACTGAATCCTCCAGGCACTACTTACAAAAGGTTACATTGACAATCATGTTACGTTATTTTTAAAATCTTTCCTTTTCTTAGCACAAGCACAGCTGAGAAGCTTCGATGCATGTGCTCCATAACGCGTTAAAAAATCACGCATTTAATCACACTTTGCATTACAAACAAAGGGGAACTTTGCAATGCATGATTTCCTGGTACACCGATTACATTGATTAGCGCTTCCCAATTCATTTTACCCTCGCACCCCCTTGGTTTGAGAAGAAGTATGAAAAAATATGAGGTTAACACAGAAAAACAGATCACCAATTGAAGCTTTATGAATAATCAATTCATCATCAATAATTGTTTTGGTAAAGCCATACTCAGTGTAATTGTCCTTCCATTTTATTATTTTTCCGCCACTAGCCATGATTAAATGAACGGTAAAAAAGTAAGAGCGAAGCGAGGGTGACTTATTCAGGCAGGCAGGCGACAGCTCAATACCTCGAATTTGGATATAAGTAGGTTCTATTTAGTCGCCAGAAATATCTTTGTTAGGAATGGAAGTTGAATTTAGTCTTTAAATTTCTATGGTAAAGAAAAAGTTATGCAATGATGACTAAATTTAACTATATAAAGTCAAAAGTTTTATATATAAAGTCATTCCCGAATATATAAAGTCAAACCTTGATTATATAAAGTCACTGTCGGAATAAATAAAGTCAAAACTTGTTTCTGAATATATAAAGTCAAAACTTGAATATATAAAGTCAGCGCTGGAATATATAAAGTCAAAACTTGAATATATAAAGTCATTCCAAAATATATCAAATCAAAACCTGAGTTTATAAAGACGGCGTTGGAATATTTCTGAATATATAAAGTCAGCGTCGGAATATACAAAGTCAGCGCTGGAATATCCATCCATTTCCCAATCCGTTGAATCCTACCACAGGGTCACGGGGGTCTGCTGGAGCCAATCCCAGCCAACACTGGGCGCAAGGCAGGAACCAATCCTGGGCAGGGCACATGCATCATTTTCAAAACATTAACCGAACAGTGTTTTTTTAATTTATTTTTCTGAATACGTTTTTGTTAACTTAGTTCAGTTCAGAGTCGTTTCAATCAATAGATTTTGACTTTCACTTTATATATTCAGTAGTGAGTTTATATACTCCAATGTTGACTTTATATAATCAGGAATGACTTTATAAATTCCGACGCTGACTTTATATATTCGGGTTTTGACTTTATATATTCAGAAACAAGTTTGACTTTATATATACCGACGCTGACTTTTATATATTCAAGTTTTGACTTTATATATTCCAGTGCTGACTTTATATATTCAAGTTTTGACTTCATATATTCCAGCGTTGACTTTATATATTTAGAAAAAAGTTTTGACTTTATGTATACCGACGCTGACTTTATATATTCAAGTTTTAACTTTATATATTCCGACGCCTTGACTTTATATATTCACAAAATCAATGTATTTGCCTGTTTGGCACCCCATAGTATATGTGTGTGTGTATATATGTACACATGTATGTATGTGTATATATATATATATATATATATATATATATATATATATATATATATATATATATATATATATATATATATATATATATATATATATATACTGTATATATTTATATATATATATATATATTTATATATATATATATGCCAGAAACACTCATGACAATGACAAAACAATTACATTGTCAATCATGTTACGTTATTATTAAAATGTTTCCTTTTCTTTTTACTTCTCCGCTGCCAAGCACGGGTATTTTCCTATATAGATATAGATATATATATATACTGTATATACTGTAGATATGAGAACAACACTCATATCTATGACAAAACAATTACATTAACAATCATGTTACGTTATTTTTAAAATTTTTCCTTTTCTTTTTCATAACTTCTTTAACACACTACTTCTCCGCTGCGAAGTGCGGGTATTCTGCTAGGTAACATTAATTGTTAAAACAGAGGCTGAGTGCTGGCAGAGGAAGAGAAGGAAAACCAGATGGAACAGAGAGAGCATTAAGCAGGAATTAAACATCAAGAAAGAGGAAGTGGTGCGATATCTAGGACTAGTCAGTGAGGAAGAGACCTGCTGATTTACTTTTGATGGATGGGTTGACAGGATAACTGAAATAGAAGGGGCTAATTTCATGTGGAATGTTTAAGGCAGTGCAATAGCAAAGCATGGTGCAAAATTGCAGGGGTCTTTGCCAAAACATCCCAAATAGCCTGGAAGATGGAAGCATGGTAACAACACAGGGTGCGCAGCTGTTATTGGGTGGTTGTACAGGAAGGAAAACTCTTTCTGATACATTGACTTTTAAATTTTTAACCTCCTGATGGTGCGTTGCTGCATTTTTATTTGTGTAATTTTAAAATGTGAAAATTCACTTTTACTTACTTATTAGCACTGCCCTTTTTGAACCTGAATAAACTTCGGTTTATACTTAGCAACAGTTTTCTTTCACTTCACTTCCCACTGGTTCATCTTGGTTAGGATCTACTAGATGCCCCAAAACCATAAGATGCCACAGGCCTCCTGCACGGGACATCACATAAAGTTTTGTGAAATCTTATATTTGTGACTAAAGTACAGACTTTTGAGGTTATCTTTGTTTTTTTTAGTACAGTTCTCTTCCAGAAGCTATTAAATTTGTTTACACTCCCAAACAATACCCATATAACCTGTTGCCTGCCTGTTGACTCAAGGTCCAAGAATGGGTGTACTGTATCTCTCAAACTAATAAACTATAGTCCTCACACTAGTTCTGCAGCTCTGGTTGTAGCTTTCTTGTTTGACTCAAGTTGATGTTTTTACACACTACTTTTTACAAGGGCTATTTTGTGCCATCAGTATGTTACATAATCTCTTCTACTTGCAGTCTACACTGGTTTTCATGTTATCATCTCAAATGTTGACTCCAACACAGTTTAACCCACTTTCAAACTGGTTGTAGATGCTTAAATATCATTCAAGGTCACAACCAGATTGGGGATTCTGATGTGAATCAGTCTAATGTTTTGCATGTCTACAGGCAGACTCCCTTGAGTCTCTTTTTATTTTTAAAGCCTATTATGCCCTTCTGTACTTTTATGCCTAATTTTAATCAAATCAGGTTCAACCAACTGAAAAAACTGCTGTTTAATCAAAACTGTGTTGGCCTTGAAACCAAACATTAGTGTGTAAAGCCACAGTGCTCTCAGCAGTTCTAAATTGAGCTGAGGCCTAGACATCACTGACATTGACTATGCTAAACTCTGTTCCCTCCAGACAAAGAAATTAAGAAGCATACTTACAGGAAAAAAATTGAAAATAAGCAATACTCCCCTATACTTTACAAGAATATGATTAGAAAATGAAAATTAAGGTGAGCTGGACATGTCAAGCAAAAGTACAGGTATATAATACCAAAGCATATCCTTTTTTGCAACCATTGTAGATGGCAAAATGACCAGAGGAAGACCCAAGGTGAACAATTTGAGAAGTGACTGTTCCAGAGTCAAATGCCACTGGAGATCAGTGGAAACAGAAGATCAATAACCAACCCATGAACCGAATTGAAAAAAATTGAACACATTATTATTATTATTATTATTATTATTATTATTATTATTATTATTATATGTGAATGTATTTTGTTTGGTTAATTATTGTCTTATATCACAGGGTATATGATGCTAGGACACTTTTGGAAGTACAAAGAAATGTGGGACACAAAGATTCTATCCGCTCAGTCATACACATCACAGAAAGAAACCAGGTAATAAAATATTTTGCTCTGCATACCTTTTATAATTTTTGAGTTAAAAAATCATAGATGTAAAGATGGATTTAAATGAAAAGAGTACTGTGGAACAACTTTGTACTTACAAAAGAGAGGCACAGTGGCTAATAGTTCCCACTGCTGCTCTCAATTTCAGGAGATGGTGTTTGGATCCCAGCCTGTTAACTGTTAATGTGGAGTTTGTATGCTCTCCTTATATTCCTTTTGGATACTTGACTGGATAATGTACTTTTTTCTCCCACATCCCAAAGACCTGTTTGTTATGTTGATTGATTAATATTAATTGTCCTGGAATAAATGTGTCCTGTGATGAAATGAGCCCATAGCCAGGGTTGGTTTGCTTTGAATTGAATTGGACGACAAAATACATATAATATTACTTAATAAAGGGAGTGCAATAGTGAGTTTAGTTACCACTTTGTGATGCTTGAACACTATTGACTAGATATCAGTGTATGTTTTTTGAAGGATTTCAGTTTCCTCCCAGTATCCAATGCAATATATGTTAGTCTGGTTGATTTGCTACCCCAAATTGTCCTGCTATAAGTGAACATGGATATGTGTTTATGCTTGGTTTGTGACATTATATCAATGGTTAGCATTTATCATTTCCAGGCTGCTGCCCAGTTAGATTACAGCTTCCTGTGAACCCATATTTGATGGGATGAACTAAATAAACTCTGAGAATTGTACTACATATCTCAAATTATAGAGCTCATTACTGGTATAAGACAATTTGAAAAATGTACAGAGCATTTAATTTGTAGTAATCAGATTAATGTGAAGAGAGCAGCTCATGAATGAGGAAGTTGTTAGACAAGCACAGGTGAGATAACTCAGGGACATCATGTAAGAGCAAAGATTTAGTTTTGCAGGTCATATCATGCAACTCCCACCATCATGGCTAGCCAGCATCACACTGTCATGGATCTCATCATGAGGGAAGGACAGGAAGAATGACCTGGGATGCTCTTTTAAAAAAGGAGTTAAAACACCTTATGGTGACCATTTACAATGCAAGAAAGACTGCTCAGAATAGACATTGATGGAGATAACTTGCTGGCCAATGTGGATGGAGCAGGAGGCTAGATAACTATTCAAATTGTAGTTGTACTGTTTGTCCATGTATATCCATAGTTGTAAGGGTTTTTTTTTTTATTATTATCCTGTTCAGTTTTTGGTAAGGGACAGCTAGAACCATAACGATTGTTAGAAGAAAATACAGGGAATGATGATGGTACTGCCTTATTTTACTTTGTTTTTTAATCTCAACGTTATTAGTGTTTCTTTAAAATATTCTGTGTTACTCCAGTATTACAATTGAAGAAAAATATATAAGCATGTATTTCCTGTTTACAGTATATTACAGCTTCATCAGACAAGACAATACGAATTTGGAAGTCTCATCACAAGCTGCCCACGTGAATTCAGTAGAGATGAGAAGGGAACATTTTCAGTAATCATTTTCTTCTTTTGTTTAAAAAAATGAGCCCATCAGATTGCACATTGTTTTTTATTGTCATTTGATTAAATAAATATTAAAGAGACATTTTATGTTGCTTTTAATTTGCGTTTTATCAAACTATTCCATGCTATGTTTAGTACATATTAATTATAACATGTCACTTAAAAGAATATGTGTAATGTAAGCTGGCAATATTATAGGTTATGTCCATGCAGACCAGGTAGGCAACACTTTACATGTGGTAGTTTACATAATGGGTGAGGAGATTATACTGATAATGATGTTTTAAAAATATTTAATGTTTAAACGGTGGCACAGCAGTTTATGCTGCTACCTCACACCTCTACAGCACTGGGTCAGTGAGTCTTAGCCTGTTTACTCTCTGTGTAGAGTTAGCATGTTCTCCGTGTATCTGTTCCATTTGTTTCCCATGATACTCCAGAGTTCCTCTCACATTCCAAAGACTAGCATGTTAGGACTTTAAATTAATCCTGTTTTAGTGCGGATGAATGATTAACCCATGTGATGAACTTGCTAAGGGTAAATTTCACACAATCATTAAAACGTTTGTCTTAACATGTGCAACCATAGACACAGAATGCACAGTGTGGAGGAGTGCTGAACTTCAGCTACCTTTAAAACCCAACTTGATGTTATTTTGGAGAAATTAGGTAGATAGGAATGGCAAATAACCTCAAAAATAAACCTCCATGATGGAAAGTTAACTCTTTTTGTAAATTGTTCTTCTTAACATATTGTACTTTGCACAGAACTAGAATAAATGGATTTTTTTCCAAAGGAATTTTGTAACAAAGTCCTGATGGTGTCAACTGAAAAGAGTAATGCTAATTTAGGGGTCACCACAGTGGATCATCCGTCCCTTTCTATCCCTGTCTATTACATCATTTTCTACTACACTGACTGCCTTCATGCCCTCCATCACCACATCCATAAGCCTTCTCATTAGCCTTCCTCTTTTCCTTTTGCCTGGCTATTCCATCATTCTAAACATTCTTTTTTCGATGTACCCCTCCCCTCTCCTCCACACATGCCTAAGCCATTTCAATCTGGCCTGTCTCACTTGGTCACCAAACTGTCATACCTGTGTTGTCCCTCTAATAATACTCATTCCTAATCCTGTCTACCCTTGTTACTTCAAGCAAAAATCGTAGCATCTTCAACTCTGCCACTTCCAGCGCCTCCTGTCTTTTCGTCAGTGCCACCGCCTCCAAACCATAGAACATGGTCACACTGCCATTTTATAGACCTTGCTTTGGACTGTTGAACCCAAGTACTGTATTTAAATTAATCTACCATCACCTCCTCTTCTCCTTGCAGTCGTACCCTTCCACCCCCTTCACTCTCATTGCTTTAATTCAGGTGACACATCGAAAAACATCTGTCTGCATGATTAAATTTCTGCCATTTCCCTGTTCTGAGTTTCCCTTGAACCCATCCATTCATTTTTGAATCCCAAATTCATGAAATTGGTTGATAAGGAGTTTCTGAGAAATACAAGCCTAGCAGATCTTTCAATATATTTCATGGTGTGGCACTGCTGCTAACAGTCAGCTTTTGATTCCTTTTATCTTGTGTTCTACAGTTTACATAACTTTGCATTTGCTGATGTTCATCTTTATCTGTCATATGTCTGTTCAATCCAATATAAAGCACAAATGTAGTCACTCAGTATAAACTAATAAGCTTAACTGGATTTTTAAAGCTAAACCCAATATAAATGAACATAAATTATTTTTGATTGAAATAAGGAATTCAAGGCAGCATCAACAAAGTGTCTGAGAAGATCCAGTAGCTCTGAAATGCCTTGAAAAAAGGTCTCTTCACACTCTGAACTGGTTAATTTGAAGCATGAGGTCTGCCACTCTGGTGATCTTAGTGTTTTTTCAGCTGTACTCCTCCGTTCAGACATTCTCATGCATTCAGTGTTACGTGTCTAAATTTCTTCCTTTTAAAACTTCCTACTCTGTATATTTTCATTTAACATCTCACAGTAAAGTGTCACATTGACATTTTCATTTACTGCAAAGATCCCAACATTATTATCAAGAATGATGAATATTGCTATTTCTTTATGTTCTGCTTCTGTAATAGTAAAATAATATACTCTTTTTTCATTGCTTAGTTTAGAGAAATGTCTTATTCTTGAAGACTTTGGTTGCCTTTTTGAATTAGCATCTGAATGTATCCCTTTTCTTGGCTTATTTAGGTATACTTGTTCATAAGTCTTGCTGCTGACTACATTCTGTGTCTCCCAGTCTCAAACCAAGCAAGCAGATCATTTTATTTTTTATTTATTTCTACAATGATTATAATTATATATTTTCAAAATAGTTTATCTTTGCAGCTGGAGCAGTGGTATTGATACATTTTGGCAAGAGTTTGTTCCCTGACTCATGTTTATATTCAGTTTTATTGTTATTTTATTTTATTTTTATTTTTTTATTAATTTTATTACAATCCATACAAAGCAATCAAGTTTTTACAAAAAGAAGAATTGAGTTCAGAACAGATCAATCCCCACCCCTGAGAGAGAGAGCAAGCCAAACGGTGTAAAATTTAAGGCTAAATTAATAAATTCTCTGTGCTTTATAAACTTATTTTAAAATATTACTGATTAGATCCTGCCATGTTTTGAAAAAAGTCTGTACGGATCCTCTAACTGAGTATTTGATTTTTTCCAATTTCAAATAATATAACACATCGGTTTCCCACTGAATTAAAAGAGGAGAGTTTGGGTTCTTCCAGTTTATCAGAATGAGTCTGCGTGCCAACAGTGTAGTGAATGCAATCACAATTTGTTTATCCTTCTCCACTTTAAGCCCCTCTGGAAGAACCCCAAACACAGCTTTATTGTTATTTCTGTTGTTTTTGAATTATTTTTCAGGTTTTTGTTATTATGTACTTTTTGCTAATATTTTTTTGTTTAAATATTATTTATGTATTGTGAATTTATGTTTTTGCCTGTCCTCCTTGGGCTCTGTGGGTGGAACCCTCAGCCTTTATATTCTCGCTGAGAACTTAGATCCCTCAGAGGTTCATTGTGAAGTTATCGTTATTACCACAATATAGCTGAGATTGTAGGTATCATTTGGAGCTCTGGTTGAAGGTTATTTTTTTATGTTCTAGGATTCTGCATTTGGATTATAAATTGGACTTGTTAGCCTTGATTTCCTTTTCAGGCAAACCCTTTTCCCCTTATTTTTTACTTTTTTTCTTTGTTTACTTAATACATTCTTTAAAATTGAAAGCATTGTTTTGTTTTTGTCCCTTTTTGCATCAAGGGTTTGTAATTATTCTCTGTCCTCAAAGATGTCTTTAAACTTTTAAAGCTTGATCCCCATTTGTCTTTTGAGTTTGTGATCAGGTTGCCTTGGGTGAGGTCTGTTTCTATGGAAGACCGGAGAAGTTCTTGTCTGGTTTTCATTTTATTGTGAGACATATTAACCACTTTTTGACCATTTTGGGTTGCAGTATCATAACAGGCATGTGAAGAGACGCAGAACTACACAGTGAGTGAATAAAGTGGAAAGAATAAGGTAGCCTTGTAGTTTACTGTTTCTTAGAATTTGTTCATCTTTTGTCTGGGTTGAAAACATTTTTGTCAGACTTCCGTTTAACCTCCTCTGAGGCACTGAATGTTAGGGAATCGAATGGAATTATTATTTGAATTCTGTTTTGTTTTGAAGGTTTTCATTTTTAGCATTATGTGTTGTAAACTTCACAGTGACTTTTTGCTCTTTAATGCTCACTTGCTGTTTTGTTTTGTCATTGCTGTGATGCAACAACCCACTGCTCAGCATGTGGTCATGGATGTAATGTGTGATAATCTCATCAGCATAACTATATAAAGGTCAGCAGCATGAAAAAACATTTTGTCTAAGATTGTAGATTTCACTTACAAAGATTTTTGATGTGTTAGGTTCTTTTTGAAATATACTTCTTACAATGCTTTTTGACTTTGTATTTTGATTAGTGTTTTGTGTTTAGTGAAAAACTACTTTTGAACACCACTTTTCTAGCTTACCATTTGACTCCTGGCTCTGAAAACTGTCATTAACTGACTTTAGGTCAAAATGCTTTCCTCAGCCACTATGATACATTGTCCCATCAAAAAATGTGTTTTTCAAATCTTATATTCTCTGATATCGACTTTATTTTATAATCGCAAATATGAACTTAATTGAGAGGACCAAATGGCCTCTTTTTACCTTAGTTTGTTATATTTGTGATATTAATGGGTCTATAATGACCACAGTTCATTTTTTATTTTTATTTTTCTCTATTTTTCTTATGCATCCTACATGTATTACCTCCATTAAGGCAATTTAATCTGTGACCTTCAAACTCCACAGCTACTAATAGTCCATAAACATGATAAATCATTTTGATTGGTAATTCCTTTTGTTTACTTTGAACTGTTAATGTCTGGTCTCTATTTAGTGTTCACCTGGCAACAATGCATTTGTACACTTGCCTCTGTCTAAGCACTTAAATGGGCTAAATATCAGGTGCATGTTTATATCAGTCTGCAGCAGATTTTATGCATCATTCGTCATGTTCTCGTACTTAGCTGTCTCCAAGGTCATTTGTGGTTGGTATGAATATGAGGTGCTATGTGTCAAAAATATAATGCTTCCTTTTTAATTAGATCATATTAATACCTTTATCTAAATAGCCTTTTTAGTTAAATAGCTATAATATGCTGTTTGGCAAAACTATGGTATCTTGGCGATGAACTATATGTCCAGCAAGTTATAATTTGTGAGGAAAATGGCTGTGTCAGTGATATGGATGTTGGCAACACTGGAGCAGCACAAGGAACAGGCCTGTCTCCTTAACTGTTCAAATATTATACCACAGTCTAGCAACAGAACACCAGGTCTTGTCACTTGCAGGAATTCTCCAATGATGCTGCACTAATGGGGCTTATTGACAAGGTAGAGGAGTTAAGTGAAGAACTTTGAGAATTGTCTGCAACTCAATATCAGCAAAACCCAGGATCTGCTTACTGAGTTTTACCAAACGAAAGAATTTCTACACTTAATTACTGTTCAGGGAGTAGATGCAAGTGGTGCGCTTCGGCAAGCACTTGAGGGTCGAGATCAGAGGCTGGCTGGACTTGTCATAACAAAGAGGAACTATAGAAGAAAGGGAAAAGGAGTTTTTTTTTCCTTAGGAGACTGTATTCCTTACATGTAGGTAGTGACATTTTCTATAACTCTATTATAGTATTCTCTCAATGAAAGAAGGACAATAGCAGGCTAAACAGAGAGATGGACCGGTTGATGAAGGGAGAACAGTTTGTAAATCTTAGCCAGAAAAAGATGTAAAAACCACAAAGTTAAAAAAAAATTATATTTTGCTCATTATGTAATTAAAGTCACAAATACCTAGCCAAAAATGTAACAACTGCAATTTTAGTGTGAACCTACTAATGCATCTTATATAGGTGGTGAGTCATGGCATAATATGGCATGTGACCACAAACCCCCGAGTCAATCACCTAGCAACAAGCATAGTAACCATAAACAATATGGCCACAGCCATATAGAAACACACAAAATGGGGGGAACTGCAGTTCTAAGCGCAAAACAAAAGGGTGGAGCAACAAAATCATAAATACAAGCAGTCCCCGGGTTACGTATGAGATAGGAACTATAGGATTGTACTTAAGTTGAATTTGTATGTAAGTTGGAACAGGTCCATTATTTTAATAAATGCTATTGCTGACCGACTGTAACCTAGTGCTCTGCCAATGAATGATGGAGTGTCACCTCTCTCTGACCTTTTTATTATTTCTACTTTATTTTCAATGGTGATGTTTTTTCTCTTCTTTACTGTATCACCAGCACTTGCATCAGATTTGTGTTTCAGAGACATCGTTGAAGGGTGAAGACAAAAAATTAAGATGAACTCTTCTGCACAGCACTCTACACACTATCACAGCAGGAAGGCACCCGTCGTCAATACGTCTGATGTACTGACAAGAGACAACTTTTTGCTATGTGCGTAACAGTACAAGCAGGCTTGCTATTCAGAATGAATGGGGGCATCGACGGGCAGTTCATCACCAGCCCACCTCCACTACAGTATGCTGCCTGCAGTGTCCGCCCACCGAGAATGAACACCAAAGGCGGGTAGTGAATCGCCCCCATTCAATTGACAGCCATCCGATGCACACTACAATGCTACCCCCCGCTGCCCCATTCACCCTCAATGGCCTCTGTTTAGCCACAACCGGGACACTGATTGCAGCATTACCAGCCCAACGAGAACGAACGGGGCTGCCGTGTGTGGCGGGCAGGCAGTGAAACCTCTTGCCGCCAAGAGCTGCCCGAGGGACTCTACACTGCGCGAACAGCGAAATCGCCCCCCTCCAGCCACTGCTTGCAGTGTCCCCAGGCCGAAGATGACGGAGCGGCAGTTACTGAGGCGAATGCGTCGCAGCTGCGGCCCCGTTCATATGTTGTAGGTTGGATGTCCATAACCTGGGGACTACCTGTATCATATTAAAATATATTAATGTTCATAAAAAAAATGAATAATTCATGCCATTTCTTTGAAATGCAAAAAGACAGTGTAATTTCCTATGCTTTTGTGTGATGGGCCAGTAACATCACTTAATTAACAAGCTGATTAAGATGGCAAATTCAGTTATGGGATGCACTCTGGGCCCTCAGAAGGTAGTAGTGGAGAAGTCAAAACTGTTCTTATGATCAATGCTGCGGATTCTCCCTTAGACACACCAGATCTGAGGGTTCTTATTCAACACATTATTCAACAGACATCTGTCAGGAAACACTACTGGGGCACCTTTATACCTACAGCAATACACCTTTATAATACCTCACTGTAACTGCTCTCTTTTCGTTTACAAAATCAGAAGTGTTTTTCTTTTTCCATCTATCAACATTATTACTTCTTCATCTAATTCTGCTCTATTGGAAGAATCCTCCATAACTCAATGAGAAAATTATATTTTGCATTATGTAAAACTAGATAAAAAAATCAAATGTTTTTCTGTGCAGAGAGAAAAATTTCAGCAAGAATTATATTCTATTATAATAAGTATGCTGGGCTTCTATTTCTGCAAAACTCATGTTGTTTTATGTTTAACACAGATCTTAATTATAGGTGTGCTATATGGTGTTGATTGTATTGCTATATAGGGTTGATCGTATTTCTGATTGAACAGACTTTTAATGTCCTTAATTCTGTTGCAATGACATTTATGTGTTGATTGTCATATTTTTACACTTCTTTCGTAGTGCAAAGTTTTGGGAATAAATCAAATTTAAATTAAAAGAATCAAAGAACATTGATACTAAAATGTTTAAAGTAAAAAGGACATGGATTTAACTGGAAACAACCTTTTAAAATATGAATACTCACATACAGTGCACACTTAATAGTGTATCACATATGGAGTTTAGTCAGGCTAGATGGGGCATATGTTATTGTTGGGATAAAAGATTTTGGATTTGGGAGTTCCAGCTGTACTATTGTGCCCTTACGTTTGTGGAATGAATCGTGTCTTCACATACATGGTGTTAATTCAAAGTCATTTAATATGGACACAAATTTAACCAAGGATGCATCTTGCCTCCTCTTGTTGATGATCTTCATGTACAGGATATCAGGTCACAAGCAAAAATTACAAAGTAAAAAAGAATGGGAACCAAAGGTTTTCCTGTCTGCCATTTATAGATGATGTTGCTCTCATGTCCCCACCTAACTGTGATCTCCTGTGCCCAATGGGAATGGTTTGTGAGTGGTCAATGAGATTCAGTTATAATAAGTTAGCACCTACAAATCTGAGGTCATGTTCCACTCCAGAAAAAGAGTGGCTTGTTCCCTGTAGATGAGGGGCGGGCAACTACACCAGGTAATGTACTTTAAGAATTTTAGGGTTTTGTTCACAAATAAAATAATGTTGACTGCTAGATTGTGTTCCCTAATCCCTGGTTTTGGTTCTTTTTTATGTTTATTCTATATCTTTATTTAATCTTTATAGTGTCCCATTCGTATATCATTATGTTTCTATGTGTAAATATATTTCCATTGTTTGTTTTGTGTGATACTCTAATAAGATTTGGTGCCACCCAAACGTCACCACTCCGGAGCCTCCCTCTGGCTGTTTAAGCCAAGGCAGAAGAAGATCTTAGACAAGGAACAGTGACATGCGTTGCAGTTATGAGTGTTGTTATTTGTTATGATGCTCTGTGTAAGAAAGGACAGAGCCAACTATACTTCCTTAGAAGGCTGGCGTCTTTCAACATCTACAATAAGATGCTGCAGATGTTCTATCAGACAGTTGTGATGAGCGCCCTCTTCTATGCGGTGGTGTGCTGAGGAGACAGCATAAAGAAGAGGAACACCTCACGCCTGGACAAACTGGTGAGGAAGGCAGGCTCTATTGTAGACACAGAGCTGGGCAGTTTGACATCCATGGCAGAGTGACGGGTACTGAGCAGGCTCCTGTCAATAATGGAAAATCCACTGCATCCACTGAACAGGATCATTTCCAGACAGAGGAGCAGCTTCAGTGACAGACTGAGGAGACCCCACACTATGCAACTCTTCAATTCCACCCTGGGGGGTGAGGAATGTTAATATTATACAAAATTATTGTCTGTTATACCTTCATTGTTATCACTCTTTAATGTAATATTGTTCTTTATGAGTATGCTGCTGCTGGAGTATGTGACTTTCCCCTTGGGATTGATAAAGTATCTATCTATTTTTTTATTGGATTTACCTCCTTTGTGATATTTCATTGATCTGTTATCCGGATTACATATTTGGACTAGTTAGTTGAGGATTGCCTTTTAGACAGCTCTATTTTTTGTTCTTTTTTCAAGCTTTTGTTATTTTTTTAATTTGCTGACTATATACATTTATTTTTTATACAGCCCCATGACCCTGCTCAACAGAAAGTGAGTTCAGAAAATAGATTGATGGATGGATTTTTATAAAGATCCTTTGTTTTGTAGAATGTCTCTGCAAGCCAAGGTTTTACAGTTTCTCCAGAGAAAACATAATCACAAGCAGGATGAGGAAAACAGTGAAGGTTCATGACATTGCTCATAAAATCAATTTTACATATGATTTTGCAATTGAAAAATGTGAAAATCACTAAATAATGTAATGAAATTGCTCCCTAAGGGATATCAACAGCTGAAACCACTTCCCCCCGTTCTCTCTCATCCTCCAGTTCTGCTGCATTCCTTGATCTTCCATGTGCGATCCTCAACCTTGTTACATTGGCTGTCTGAATATTCATGCTGTTTTGAAATGGCTACTTAGAATTTTTTTTCTTGGTATTGCAGTATTCTATGTGTAAAATTTTCAGGGGAATATTAAATGTATCATAGAATATTTTTTGATGAATGGATTCATTTTTCCAACTTCTGGATAACAGTTTACTTTGTTTTTATTACATCATTACCATTCCATTGCACTGTTTTGTTTTTTTTGTGGGTTCTGTCATTTCATGAGTTCAGCTATTACGATGCTATTCCCTTTTGATAGAGGCATGGTTAAATGTGTTACAACATCTAATGTGACTTACACGACAGCACAATCCTCCATTCACCATCTGTGACTTAAATATCTTAAAATAAAAAAATGTTTTTTTATGTATGTACCTTTATTATTCTGATTTAGTTTTTTTGATTAATCATTCTAGTTTTTGGTGCTCAGTTTCTTTTTAATGATCCTTTTTCTGAATTTGACCTTGGCTTATTTCCCATGTCTGCATATTCATTCTTTTCACATTGCCCATGTTTGAGGTAACATCACTAAACTTAACTTTCCCCAAATCCATAAGCTGATCAACACCAGAATCTTTCTATGGACTTGCTGGTGGCTGCACACCCAGGACAATGGATTTTTCAAAGAAGAAGAATCTTCACAGTGCTTGGAGGTACTTTATGTGCTCACTATCAGCGTTCCCCTATCCACAGTCTGCATCAAAATTAATTGTGCCATTGTAATGGGCTAGATCTCAGTATTATAAAGAAAATAGCATTTCGGTGTGTTGCTTAGTGTAATGGGCTATAAATCAGTGTTTTAAAGAAAAGGCAGAATTTCTGGAAAATTCTGCTACAGGTTATTGCTGATGGCTATCTACAGGACATAAATATGTACCTGTCTTGCTAAAGAGTCACCTGCTTTGAATAGTCAGACTGCTTTGATGTAGTATCTCATCTACATACAATGTGGGGATACAGAACTGTTTGCTTCCTTGGAAAATTGGTTTCTAATCAAGGACTCAAAGTAAATGTGTTTACACTATTTGTTATGCAGAGGAAATTGGCTTGCACCATTGTTTTCACTGATTGCCATGTTGATCTATGCAGAAATTGAAGTACATGTATATTTCTGGGAAAAGGAGAATAAAGAAAACAGAGAAGTATGGTCTGAGACTCGGGACTGCTGTCTGTTTCTTTTATGCTTTACACCATATCACTGTGGCTACACCCTGTAGCAACAGTGGCTTGTACCTGGCCCAGGTTCCCCTAGGCCTGAGGTCGGTAACACCGTGCTTTTGCACATGGAAAAAAAGATTTCAGATGAGATGAAGATATACTGTATGTGGTGATGGTGTGAATTTTGGTAGTTGTGAAGCACCATTTTTTTCGGTAAATTATTTTGTGAAGCAAAGCCCCAAGTTTCTCTGCAATTTCTGTTCCATGTGAATTATTTTGTTCATTACTAATAATAAGTTTGCATTTTCATGAAAGTTAGTTAGTGAAAGCTAAGTCATTGGCAAAGCTATCAATTTACTGCTGCCACCCCCATCCTTCCTTACTATCTTGAACTCTGGGTAGTGACCTAAAGAATGAGGTTACTATTGCAAGGAGACAACACGAACTTACAGTACTGCTTAGGGAGGCTGTATTTTAGAGCGAGATGCTAAGGAATACAAGAGAACTGTGGCATAGAACCTTTACTTTTTGGAATCAAGAGAAACCAGTTATTATGGTTTTGTGCATATATTTAGAATGCTCTCACAGAACTTGTGTTGTACAAGGCATTGCTGTCTGAGAGAAGACTTCAGGTAGACCAGTGCACACAAAATGGATTTAATCTCTCTCAGTTTGTCTGGGAATTTGTCTCATCATTTTATAAGAAGTTAGTGAGAACAGAGTGGCCCGGTTTAGCATTTTGTAACTATGACCCACATATGAATAAGCACAGCAAAAATGACACTTTTGGTAACATACCTTCTTCTCTGCTGTGACTAACATCCTGGCAAAACTCTTGACTATAAAAGGTATCTCCTCTGTTCATCTGTATCACACTTGCTGTGGTATTAGAATACGTAAGCTGTTGGGTACCTGGCCACTCTGTCCTCTCTTTGTGAAAGCTTATTGTTTTGTTGCTTTTGTATCTGTTGTTTTTTTCTCTTCCACCACGTCTCATGTAAACAGTGTAAATTAAGATGGGATAAAAATAAAAATTCATCAAAATACATTGAAACTAAATTAGACTTCAGGAACAGATTCCTGATAATAAAAAACCTAAAAGGCATCAAAATGCATGTTTAAAATATGTTATAATCTCACACCTTTGAGCCGTGAGACAATGGAGCTGAAGACTCATGTTCAATATCTAGATTAAAAATATTTACAGCACCAGAGTTAATCAAAAGAGTGAGGCAGTCAGGATGCCTTAGCAGGTTTTATTTTGTCATTAATCATAGAGGCGAGCTTTGTATGCACGAGAGTTTACAACCAATGAATGCTCATACAGAAATACAATACAGTAATACAGCCACAAGGAGTAAGGAATGTGGCTGTCCTAGAGCTCACAAACAGAATTATATAGTGCCTTTCTTATCTATCTATCTATCATTATATGGTGCCTTCTCTATCTGTTTTTCTGTCTGTCTTATTTCTTGTGTTTTGCATATCATGATAGAATTGAATAAAGAATGAAAAAAATGTCACAGCTGAAATATCTGTACCTGTTAACCCTTCATACAGCACTGGCTCCAAAAGACAGAAAAAGGGGTGAGTACAACTGTTCTGGAAAGTTTGTCATGCAGTAGCTAAATTTGATGTGTTGATTTGTGGTTGTGTACATTGACGTGGCAATCGAAATCACAGTCGACAAGTCTGACATATTCAACAACTAAAAGTCATGTAATGTGACATCGGCTTTACGTGACCACAAGGGCATTCCACCAGCTAGTATGGCTTAAGCATTGAATCATAATTGTTTTTGGGAAAAAAAAAATAATTTTTTTTTTTATACATTCTAAAGGGACTTAGCATTAAAACGCTGATCCCTAACTGTGTTTTGATGTGTGTTGGTGCAGCTTCATCCTCAAACCCCCTGTCAGTGGCAGATCGTCTCAGCTGCAGATTACAGATTATTTCTTTTCAATAATTTGGAAACTCAGAGACACTCTTCTTCTATTATGATCACATATTTACTTTTTTACATTTTATTAGAGATTTTGTTAATAGAAACTTCAGATGTATAATTATGTTTGCATAGTACAATGAAATTCCCACTTGTCAGCTTTTATATAAAAATACTTTCTTTGTGCAAAACATTTTTCTCAGCAGATGCAAGTTTTCTATTTTCTCTCAAGATTATGTTCTCTCTTATGACTAAAGGTTTTGAGTGCAGCTGACAGTTAATCCAATATGAGGCATGTTCTGACCCTGTTAACATCACCTCTTCTTACCTCTTAATTCAAGCAACCTGCTGTGAGGACCTGTAACACAAACAGAGAATGCAGGATCACTTATGGGGTCAAGCAATTACTCTCTGCTCTCACAAAGTATGCTTTAAAATAATTAGTTTGTTTTTCTGTCTTTAGAGTTTTACAACCATCATTTTTGATTTATTCAGGGTAAGTACAACGACAGGATCAAAATTTTGACTTTGGGTTTTCAAATGATTTGCACATACTGTATTAGACATCCTTCAGCACAAACTTTCAGAGCAGCCTGTCTGCAAGGACAAAATAAAGGCCATTACCTGAGTGAAGGTTGTTGAAGGATAACTTAGGTACTTTTTAGGCCAAAGTTATTTCTTCACAAACATGTTATATATATATATATATATATATATATATATATATATATATATATATATAGTGGTAGATAGGGGGCGCTCTCTCTCCCTTGAACCCCTGTCCACGACTCCAAAAACCAGTTAAAAGTCCAATAGTTGACTTTATTTTGTTGCCACAATGTACAAAGCACACTCTCCACCACAATACTCATATAATAACAAATACTACAATAATAAACACAATAAACCAATCCTCCAGCTCCCAGACGCGTTGCCACCCTTCCACCCAGCTCAGCTCACCGTCTGGGAGCTCCCACAGTCCTTTTATACTCCCTGACCCGCAAGTGTTCCTAGCCAACAGTCCACAAGTCCTTATTCCTTCTGGGTCAGGGTAAATAGTACTTTTTTCAACCCGAAGCCCGCTCTTCCTATGACGAACTTCCGGGTCATAGGGCACAAAGAATTCTTCAGTCCTCCCTGCAGCTCCCTCTCGTGGCCCCCATGGCATCCAGCAGGGCGGTGCATAAAAACTCCATTGTCCATGATGCTCTGCTGGTCTTCTGGGGACCTCCAAGCTGCAAGGAGGGCTCCACCTGGCGGCTTGGGGGTATTGGCCATCCTCCACAATATATATATATATATATATATATATATATATATATATATATGTCATGCTAAACTGTGTCCTAAGCATAAGTGTTTTCTATTAATTGTAAAAAATACATAGCCATTCCTGGGATTTTAGAATGGAACCTGTAGGGCCCGAGCGAACATCTGAACCTAAAAAGCCTAAAACTTTAGTGAATACCTCCTCTTTGCAGTGGCAAAAGTTAACTTTGATACATGATTGTGACAACAAAAGGGATCTGGAAATAATCATTTTATTATGTATTCCTGATACTATTTTTTGAGGTAAGGGTAAGTTTTCAGTGACCTTCCTGGGAGGAGTATTCACAAAAATAATGAATTAAATCAACACAATACGAAGCACGTGGCATGAATGGTTTATTGAGATTTTGTCTTTCAATTGGAAACCAGTGCTGTTAGGGTGAAATGTTTTTTTAGGGGAAGTCAAGCTCAGAGGTAGCATGTACAGCTAGTCTGCTTTAAAAATGGCAGAATCTCATAATATTTGTGTTTTTCTTTTTTCAAAAATGACATGTATAAGCTATTTTACATTGTGTGTGTAATCTTAAAGCACAGATCAATGCTCAGCAGCTTTCTTGGCTTGAAAAATGGATGTATTCGGTAGGCTTAATAATAATATTAATAATAATACGTTTTCTAGGCTTTTGTTTTCCAAGCATTTTGTACCTCATGGTTTCCATTTTAAAATGTCACTGATGCTGTGCATTTTTTAAAATTTGTAGGAAACACTTAACTTGAAAATACAGTTTCCAATAGCAAATGTGTATGCCATGATTGTGAAGAAATGACTTTGATTTGAAAAAATACAAAAATTATCTAAAAAGAAAAAATGGGAAATAACTTCTAACTTAGACTATTGTTTATCAACATATACCACTAACAGCATTCTCAGACCCACTCAGTCCAAATCAAAGTCACTGAGGGCATCCCCTTTCATGTCAAAACTAGAATTAAAAGCAGAAAAGACACCCAAGATGTGGCACCAGTTCATCACAGCACCTACTCCTGCACACACCCACTCACACAGGCTTAATCTAGAAATGTCAATTGACCTAAGTTTCAAATCTTTGGGGGATGTCGAATAAAAGCTTGAGTTCCCCAAGAAAATCTCACATAGACACTTAGCACTCTTATGCCCACAAAGGTGCCCACTAAACCCCTCAGTTAAGGACTTTGTGCCACCTGCTGTAATTGGACTTCCTAACTCACAGTGCTCAGCATAGAAAGAACTTTATTTAGATAGATAAAACTGTGGTGGAAATGTAGCCTTTCACAGAATCTCAATAAATAAATACACAGAATGACTAAAAAGGAAAAAAAGTTCTGACTTGACAGAACTGAAGCATCATGCAGGTGTATTACTATTAGTATGAAGATCCCCAGTCACGTTTCATGACACGTTTCTGCTGAATAATTTGCTGGCAGAAAGTCCTCAGTGTTAGTGTGTCAGAGAGAGGATGTGCAGCATTGTTCATAATGGCAGTACACCACATCCACTCCCTGACTGAGCATAGAGGTTGTTTGGTGCAGTGAAATCAATAACCATTTCCTTAGTTTTGCCGCAGTTACAGTAAGTTGCAGACAATTCTTCCTGTCACAAGAAGGAATGTTCTCCTCCTGCCATATCTCTTACATGTTATGCTAATCACAGCTCCACCTCCTTCATCCAGTTTGCTGATGACACCACCATCATAAGACTGATTACCAACATGTCAGCTTTCAGAGAATAGGTCTCCAGCCTAACAGCGGTGCCAGGACAACAGTGTAAAGCTTAATATCAGCAAAAGTAAAGTAAGGAAGATAAATACAGACCACACTGCCATCTACATCTAACTATGTTGAGAGAGTAAGAGGCTTTAAATTTCACAAGGGTGATCATTCACCGTTCAGTGAATTTCAGCAGGTTTCATTGCCTTTGCCTAAAGAAATCTTACTTTAGTGTATTGTGCAATCCTGCAGCAGAGCTTCCATGTTTATTTCACTAAACTAATGGCAGAGCTCTATGCTGTGCATGTTCAGACAATCTATAAGTCATTGCAAAACACTTTGCATTTACCATCTAATTTTCAAATTGCCTTTACTTTTTGATTTACCTGCATATATATATACTGTATATCTGCCTTTGTACACTACATGATGGCATTTCTGAGCTTTGGTACCCTCAGGGCTGGATTAACCATTAAGCAAAATAAGCATTGGCTTAGGGCAACAAGGGAAGGGGGGTACCACAGACATTTTCCATTGCCAGATTTATCATGGACCATATGGTGAAAAACTGCAAAAGGTGCAACTGAACCTGGTTCCACAAAAAGGCACTTCCAAATTAAATGAAAAAAAATTATATTTAACATTTATATGCAACAATAAAAATAAAATACTAGTAATAGAGGTTAAAGATATATGTTAATCTTGGGAATACAACAAAATTAGAATCTGTGTAACTGCCACATGGCTCACCGAGGCTCACATGATTGTTCTTGTCTTGGCCATATCAGCTGTCCATTTTATTATTCTTTATGTTTTGAATTAGATATATTGTATATGAAACACCAAAATCAAGTGCCTAGGGCCTCTAAAGGTCCTAATCTGGTTCTGGTTGCCTTACAGGTTACACACAGCATGCTGGGGATTGGAGTCCCAGTGTGCATCCCTTTTTTGTTCTGTGGGTGCCTCCAGGTGGCACTGCAGGGATATATTATCCCTACCTTTTCTGACTTCCATCTGGTCCAGATGTGCTTCTTATGGACAATGCTGTGGCACCGGGGGTACTTCCAGGTCTCACATAATACTAGCTGTTCTGTGTCATCTGGGCAAGTTGCAGTTGGATAGAAGAAGGGCAAAGCTTGCCTGGGAAGTGGAAAGAAAGAAAGAAATTTGTGTTTAATGAAAAGCCTCTTTTGAGATATTTGTAGTAAAACTTCTTATTTAATTCTGGGACTTGTGTCTGTGAGGTTGTGTCTGGGGTGCTGCCACACCATATATATATAAAACAGGAAAAGACACCGGGAGAGCATGCATATGTCACACAGATAATGTCTGGACCTACCTTCAGCCCTTAGTCAAAGGTCCATAAGGCAGCAGCTACTACTATGCCACCAATATGAAATGAGCAACGTATATTTGTAATTCTTTTACCCGTTTCCTACTTGTGGTGCCCCATTGGGCGATATCTTTCTACGTTTGTCTGCCTTTCAGATTTTGAATATGCATTTCAGCATCTTCTGTGACAACATCTATACATCTTGGTTGGTGCCTTCCTCTTCACTTCTTTCTAAGCGTCAGTAACTTCTGTGGTGAGTCTTTTTCTTCTCATAATATTAGCTTGTGACATTTCCTGTGTACAGTCAAGTTTAATCTGATCTAAAACAGACAAGAGTCTTCTGTTTCACACTTGGTGCTCACAGTATTTTTTTTGAGCTCCATGCTGTAAAACTACAGAAGTGCATTGAAACTGGTAGATACGCTGTTTTAGTGTATTTGCAAACATCAGTAAATGAATGTTATCAGTACATCTTTGGCAAACTCTGCTACTTCATGAATTGTCTTTCAAAAAGTCCTTGCCATCCTTTTACATTATTGTGCTACAATATGAAATATGCTTAAATGTGCTTAATTTAAATTTCTATGACATTGATCAACACAGACTCTGTAATGTTAAAGTGGAAATACAACAACTAAATTAAATATATATGTAAACTTAACCATGATGGCTGGTGCAGTGGTTACCATTATACAGCCTCACAGTTCCAAGAGTATTGACTGAATGTTAACCTCTGTATGGAGTTTGCATGTCCTGCTCTTGTCTGTGTAGGCTTTCCTTTGGGTTCTTTAGTTTTGAGCTTCCATATAAAGATAATGAGCCTCAACTGACCTGGACATATGTGAGAGTGCCATCTGAGGATCATTTTTTTAGATTAGATTAGATAAACTTTATTAATCCCATGGGGAAATTCAAAATGATATTTAATGATGTTTGCTTTGACTTCAGATATTAGGAACCTTCAAATCTTGACTTGATGTTATTTTGGATAATCATGGTGAATACAATGGACAGGCTTGATAGACTGAATGGCTTTTTTCATCACAACTGTTGTGATGTTCCCTTGTGGGAGTGCAATGAGCTTATTAACCAGCACACAGTGTTGGGAGCCCAGTTTTATATGCCTGAGAACCTTCAGTTTTTCATTTCCAGTTACCTCTCACAATCCCAAGGAAAATATGTCAGTCAGCATGATTTGTAACACTGAATTGTTGTGAGGCGCATGAATATGAGGATATGTTTGTGATTGTGATAAAGGATAATAGAGTCATGCTACAGATCCGAAATCGCTTAAAGACATGGCATTGAACTGGAAATGCGGCAACTTATCCTTATAACCTAGAACTTAGAACCTATGCAGTATTTAATAATTACCTCTATATCTGTAATAATTAAATAGATCTATCTATCTATCTATCTATCTATCTATCTATCTATTATATAGTGCCTTTCACATCTATCTATCTATCTATCTATCTATCTATCTATCTATCTATCTATCTATTATATAGTGCCTTTCCTATCTATCTATTTATCTATCTATCTATCTATCTATCTATTGTGAATAAGGCGCTATATAAGTGCCCAACACAGTACAGATTCACACTGAGGCACGTATAAAACGGACAGAAATCTTTTATTTTTCTTCACCTATGGGGCACGTCTTCCCCTTGAACCCCACAGGTATAACACAGTCTCAAATCACCTTAATATTCACACAGCAATCCTTCCGCTGGCACCACCACTTCTCTCAGGTAACCTCGTCCTCTTCGTCCCGATTCTGGCTAATGAGTGGTGGATGCTGGCCCTTTTATAGCCCACCCGGAAGTGCCCCAGGTGCTTAATCACCTGTGGCTAATTGCACCTCCGAGCGGGGCTGTAGAGATGTCCAGGTGGGCTCCGGGATCCATGCAGCACCCCCTGGCAGCCATCTCAGATCCCCACAGGGTTGTGGAGAACTCCATCTCCTGGAAAACCCTGCGGGAAACTGAGGCACCATCGTCAGCCAGGGAGGCTGCCACCAAGCATCCCGGGGAAGGTAGTGAGGACCCCATATATCTATCTATCTATCTGTCTGTCTGTAATAATTACTTTTATATCTGTAATAATTAAATAGATCTATCTATCTTTCTGCTGTCTGTCTGTAATAATTACCTCTATATCTGTAATAATCAAATAGATCTCTCTATCTGTTAATGGATGAGTTTGTGCATTGAAGGCACTTTACACGATCCATTCTTCCATCATCTGGACTTTCTCCACCTGGTTCATGATTGTAAGTGTGTCATATCAGGTGGGGTTTAAACACATTTGTGTCTTAGAAGTTCCTCGGGTTGATTTGTACAGCTCTACAAAAGCAGCACCATAAAGACAAAGTGCCATTCAAATCAAATGAGAGGTCCACTGGAGTGTAGCAGTCAGAGTAAAGGTGGAAGGAGAGTGTCAAGACATCAATAAATCCAACAAAAGCCCGTTATAAAGAAACAGAGATAATGTGGTACAAAGTGTACAGTACAGAGTTTACCTAAAAAAGTCAGAATCTAAGCAGTAAAGGAGGCCACTAAGAGGATTTAACGGGGCAGTCTTTCATGACTAAGATGAGAGAAACTGCCATATTGTGTGTCCTTAAGAAATCTGAACTTTGACAAAGTGGGATTTTACTGATGAGGACATGAAAGCATCAAGCTACTACTACATATATACTACTGCTACCTACTACTTATAGACAGTAAGCCTGGACTTGCATTTGCATTTTTCTAACTTGCATACATAAACAGTTCTCTCTTTTGAATGTGGGAGTTATTTTACTATTGCATTTGCATAAAACTCTCTTCCAGTTTGTATTCCTGGACTTGTTTAAAGAGGCCGGCCAGTCACTTCCAAAGTCTGTCTTGGTAATGGACCTGCTTCCTTAGGGAGAACCTTCTTGGGATCAACGAAAAAGCAAAAGGTAGGAAGATCTCTCATGGAATACGCTTGACTGCTGCTGAATGATTTACATAGCGGTAGGTCATCTGAACTTCTTCATGTAAAGTTTATTTGTTTATGTATTCATGTATTAAGCACCTTGAATATGGGAAAAGTGCTTTATAAATGCAATGTATTATTATTATTTAAATATAACAAATGTATTATGTGCTGTATGTTTTATAATATCAGTATAGTAAAACACAGACACATTTAAATCTTAGGCACTATACAGTACATAATGCATTTATCTATACTGTATGAGTCATTGAGTGATTTAAGGAAAACATGTTATCTAATATGTAACGCTGAATGTGTGTTTGTCCAACATGTAAACTGTATGGATTTCCCAGGGGAAATTTCATTCTAGAAATGACCCCCTGAGGGGCTTTATTTGCTGCTGACACCTGCACTTTATTATGGCATTTCCCACTGGGAGGTATTTTTGGGACATGGGACATGTACACAAAGTTGCTTCCTATGGTTGTTAAGTCAAGGATGACTAAATGGCATTGAATAAACAGGAGAACTCAAAAAATATCACCCTCATCATGCTGCCAGCTTTGTGGAGCCAATCGATGATGGCTTCTTCTGCTCCAATCTTTGTCCAGTAGACAAACTGCATTGGATCCAAGTTGTCTGTCACAAAAGGACTCATATAGTACAAGAGCATCCTGTGAAAGGTCTTCATGATGTGGAACATAAGAGACAATGGACTATAGTCATGAGGTGAAAAGCACCTGCCTTTGCAACGGAGGATGATTTCCACAACAGTGGCCTTGTCTGCAGCCTCAGTGGCAGTCTGAGCAGACTGTAGAGGACATCACAAATTTGATCAGCACAGGCCTTAAGATCATAAGATCCTGCAGCTTTTCCTATTTGTATATATTATAACCTGAAGGGGATGTCACTGAGCCCCAAACCCAGACCCAATAATACCCAACACAGTCACAGGTTCAATAAAGGATTTTTTTTAAATGCATCAAATATTTTGTATAGTGAAGCACAGCCAATAGCCATACAGACAATGAAACTGTCTGGTTACCCGGCAAGACTTGTGGGGAGCAATTCTGGGTTTTTGGGAACCAGGGCAGTCCTCCTCCATTAGCGCCAACTTGTGGCACTCAGGGACCCTGGCCAGGTTGCACTTCCTGACTCCCATTCTCTTGAACCCCTACAGGTCCCCCAACTGGGACACGACTAGCGGACCATTGCCACTTTATATATGGAGGATGGAACTGCTCATGGCCTCTGGCTTCTGCTTGTCTATCCCTATCTTCTCCAGAGGTCATGCCATCGTCTAGCCGGAATGGCAATCTGACCTCAATGGCAGTCACAATATATACAGTAGACGCATATGAGATCTATCTATCTATCTATCATCTATCTATCTATCTATCTATCTATCTATCTATCTATCTATTGTATAGTGCCTTTCAAATCTATCTATCCGTCAGTCTGTCTGTCTATCTATCTTATCAGTGGTGGCACTGACAATTCATAGCTCCAAAGCTGGATGAAGCTTTTCCAGTTAATGGATGGGTTTGTGCATTGAAGGTGCTTTACGTTATCCATTCTTCCATCATCCGGACCTTCTTCATCCAGTTCTGGATTGTAAGTGCATCATATCAGGTCAGGTTTAAACACATCCGTGTCTTAGACGTTCCTCAGGTGATTTGCTCAGCTCTGCAAAAGCTTCTGAAACAAAAACATAGAACTTAAAGTTTTCTTTTTTTCCATTTTCTCTCCAAAGTGATGCCACACTCTCAGCTTGAAACTGCTGGAAATGCTTATTTTCTTTCCCCGCACTTTTCCTGGCTTGCAATTACGAAGACTCGTGTATTTTTCATTAAACTACCATATGTCTCATTTCTTCCCTATGGTTATCTCAGCATCAAGACATGAGCAATACGTTCACCTCCACACCTTCATCGTAGCCAATGCTTAAGCAGCAGCTATTATATTGGAGATGTCGTCACAACTGAGCTGAACATTTCCCTCTTTCCTGTCCTATCCTTCTCTTTAAGCTGTTTGTCAGAATGCTCATCTTTTTCAGTCTCTGTTATTAATAACTGACGGGCACCCCACGCACACACACACACACAGTTTTAAATTCTCAAACATGTGCGCACACACCTGCTCACCTTGTACTAGTTATCCACACCTCTCTTCTATCAACTCATTTTCTGAATGTCCCAATGCTTAGTGAACAATGCCGCCATTTCCTTTACCCACACACCCACTCACATGTGCCAACCTTATACTCGTCCATCACAATGCTGTTCAGCGGCCATGTCAGCAGCCCTATTAACAGCCATTACATTTCTTGATACTGCCGATGAAGACATACTGTGTATTCTGATTTACATACAGTAGCTTGCACTCTGCACCTTCATGTATAAATCACCAGCTTCCCTGAAACAGAACATACATCTTTCTTGTTTTTTCTTTCCATCCAAACGCTCACAGCTTGAAAACACTTCATTTTCTCTTCCCACACTTTTTCTCCTGAGTTTCAGCATGACTATCCCTGCCTACTGGTTGTTCTGGCCTCTGAATAAATGCGTGATAGTGGAATAGGAGAAAGCCAAACTTTGCTTGTTTTCTTTACATACAGCCGTGTGATAAACTAAACACACCCCGTGCAATGTTGTTTTTGTTTTTTAGCAAAAGTGGACATATCAAGATTTGATCT
This sequence comes from Polypterus senegalus, assembly GCF_016835505.1. Classification (NCBI taxonomy): domain Eukaryota; kingdom Metazoa; phylum Chordata; class Cladistia; order Polypteriformes; family Polypteridae; genus Polypterus; species Polypterus senegalus. The sequence continues at coordinate 18,410,971 of NC_053166.1, read as the reverse complement.
TCATTTAAACAGTATCTTTAGATGAAGGTGATGTAATTGAACAAAAACTTGACTTTTCAATAATTTATTCATTGAAATATCCATCCATCCATCCAGTATCCAACCCGCTATATCCTAACTACAGGGTCACGGGGGTCTGCTGGAGCCAATCCCAGCCAACACAGGGCTCAAGGCAGGAAACAAACCCTGGGCGGGGCGCCAGATCATTGAAATATAAACTGTTGAAATTTTCATCTGTGGAAAAAGTCACTCCACCCTCGAACTCTCATAGCTGGTATTGCACTCTCAAGTTGGCGTCTCCTTGAACCGTCTGACAAGATCTCAGATTTATGTCTGGAGTCATTGCCATGTTGCAAGGTCCATTTTCAATAGAGCTTCAATCTTCCGGTCTCATATTAGACTCAAGTAGTACAATGAAGAATTCAGTGTGGATGCTATGATGGCGAGCTGCCCAGGCCCTGACACAGCAAAGCAGCTCCAGACCAGAGCATTTCCACTGCCATGATTTACAGCTGGTATCAGGATAACTTTTCTGATGGCATCAGAGAGCTCTTTCAATCTCAGCATGATAATAACAGTACACTTCAAAAACAAATCAAATCTTTGAGGTTTCAATAAAACAGCGGAAAACGAAGATCAAATCTTGATAAGTCCACATATGTTAAAAAGAAAAAAAAAATTAATGGTGTGTGTATGTGTGTGTGTATAGGCAAATGGACTGCCATCCCGACTGGGACAAAGAGTCAAACGTTACCTCAGGAGGCCATAATGGAAGGACAGCATGGAAGGAACAGTAACCCCACCGGGATGGTTGGCGATCCTTATCCCAGTCAAGGTATAATACTACTGTAATGGATGGAGGGAGCAGAAAGAGATTCCCGAGGCAGTTCATTCCCTCACGCAATAGGAGGCAGTGTCCCTCCAGATAGGTGCCAGTTAAGACTCCTGCAGGGTTGCATGGAAATTGGAGTTTAGAAGAGGAGCCATGTCGGGGTCCTTAGGTGCCACAAGAGGGCACAATCAGGGGAACACTGCCCTAGTTTCCATATGACAACTGCTGTGACACCAAAGCATTTCTGAGTCCGGTTTAAAAAGAGCCCACCACAGCTTTTTGGGGAGTCAGAGTCGAGAGGCAGCAAGTGACACTCATGTGAAGGAAGGAAAGAAAGAGCTGAAAGAATAAAACCCTGTGGGTATTCAAGGCCACCACCAGGAGGCACCTGAAGGACTATGGAGCCTTGGACCGCAATACTTCCACCACACCAGGAAGTGCTGCCAGACCAGGAAGCGGGTACACCCGGAGTGCTTTCAGGTGCCTATGCAGCACTTCCATCACACCAGGTCATCAGGGAGCACCTGGAGCACATCTGGGTGCATTATTAAAGGGGCCGCCTCACTCCATTTAAAGAACCGGAGTTGGGTGGAAGAGGACCGAGAAGAAAGGACTGTGAGCATTATTATTGGTGCTTTGTGCACTGTGTGTTGTGCAGGTGAGAAGAATTGTACAATAGACGTGTGTGTTTTGGAACAGTCAAAGTCCTTGTCTGTCTGTGTCCGGGCTGAATCTTTTACTATATATAGCCTATATATATATATATATATATATATATATATATATATATATATATATATATATATATACTGTATGTAATCACACATGCATATCTAAGGATTACCTTTCTGGCTCATCTTTGGTAAGCAGTACCCAGAAAAAGAAGGAGCTCTGTCGTTAATGGTATAGTCTATTTTTGTTCCCAGATCACAGAGAAATGCCCAACAAAGGCAACTTACTCCACCTCTTCTGGTCAGAGGGTTGTATATCCAAGGCACTCGCAGAAGATGGCGTCTCATTCTGGACTAACGCCCAACAGAGACGGAGCTCTGCTCCAGACCTATAAAGCTTTGAAAGGCTTAACATCTCATTTTTTTGTTTTGTCTGCGCAAATTCTTTGGTAATTAAATTGGGTGACCTAACTGATGCCCCAATATATTTATTTTGGATCCCATATCATACCTTGCACAAGTATGTGTATATATGGTTCACCGACAAAAGCGCAATAGACATTTGTACCCCGACAAAACCGCGACGGACAAATGAGCGCCAACAAACCCGCTAACTGGTTTTCCACAAATGCGCACCGACAAAATTGCCACGACAAAATCGCGAGAAAGGCCAAGAGAGTGGGACACATTCGTGCGCATTATGTACACATTATGTGCTAGGTTATAACTGCTGATGGCATGCCGCGAACAAATAACTCAGTCGAGGGTTGGCATAACGCGTCGTATACAAAGCGGAATTACCAGCAGTCAGGCAGCCAGCAAGTCTAAATACGCTCAACTATCAAGACGTCTTGCTGCAATTCTTCCTACATATGCAGGGCGTGATCTTAAGGACAATCTGCGTGGCGTGCTGATGGCATGCAGCGTCTCATAATATTGACTTCTAAAATAAACATTATTATATATGCTTTAAACTAGTAATTCATATTTAATGAAACTTTCCTGATTTTGTCGGTGAGATTTTGATACCGCGTTTTAATCGGCGCTATTTTGTCGGCGCTCATATGTCTATCGCGCAAATGTCGGGTCACAGTATATATATATATATATATATATATATATATATATATATATACTGTGCAATATATACACTGCTCACAAAAATTAAAGGAACACTTTAAAGAAACACATTAGATACATCAGATCTCAATATGAAGTTGGATATCTATACAAATAACGACAGGGCAATGTCTTAGGAACAAAAGGATGCCAAGTCTTTTAATGGAAATAAAAGTTTTCTGCCTACAGAGGGCTCAATTGTGTAGACACCCTAAAATCAGAGTGAAATGAAGATGTGGCAGGCTAGTCCATTTTTCAAAAACTTAATTTCTGCTACTCAAAATGCTTTTCAGTATCTTGTGTGGCCCCACGAGCTTGTATGCATGCTTGACAACGTCGGGCATGCTCCTAATGAGACGACGGATGGTGTCTTGTGGCATTTCCTCCCAGATCTGTATGAGGGCATCCCTGAGCTGTTGTACAGTCTGAGGAGCAACCTGGCGGCGCCTAATGGACCGAAACATAATGTCCCACAGATGTTCTATTGGGTTTAAGTCAGGGGATCGTGAAGGCCATTCAATTGTTTCAATTCCTTCATCCTCCAGGTACTGCCTGCATACTCTTGCCACATGAGGCCGGGCATTGTCGTGCATTAGAGGAAACCAGGACCTACTGCACCAGCGTAGGGTCTGACAATGGGTCCAAGGATTTCATCCTGATACCTAATGGCAGTCAAGATGCCGTTGTCTAGCCTGTAGAGGTCTGTGAGTCGCTCCATGGATATGCCTCCAAGATCATCACTGACCCACCACCAAACCAGTCATGCTAAACGATGTTACAGGCAGCATAATATTCTCCACGGCTTCTCCTGACCCTTTCACGTCTTTCACATATACTCAGGGTGAACCTGCTCTCATCTGTGAAAAGCACAGGACGCCAGTGGTGGACCTGCCAATTCTGGTATTCTATGGCAAATGCCAATTGAGCTCCCGGTGCTGTGCAGTGAGTACAGGGCGCAGTAGACATTTGGGCCCTCAGGCAACCCTCATGAAGTCTGTTTCTGATTGTTTGGTCAGAGACATTCACACCAGTGGCCTGCTGGAGGTCATTTTGTAGGGCTCTGGCAGTGCTCATCCTGTTCCTCCTTGCCCAAAGGAGCAGATACTGGTCCTGCTGATGGGTTATGGACCTTCTATGGCCCTCTCCAGCTCTCCTAGAGTAACTGCTTGTCTCCTAGAATCTCCTCCATGCCCTTGAGACTGTGCAGGGAGACACAGCAAACCTTCTGGCAATGACACGTATTGATGTGCCATCCTGGAGAAGTTGGACTACCTGTGCAACCTCTGTAGGGTCCAGGTATCGCCTCATGCTACCAGTAGTGACACTGACTGTAGCCAAATGCAAAACTAGTGAAGAAACAGTCAGAAAAGATGAGGAGGGAAAAATGTCAGTGGCCTCCACCTGTTAAACCATTCCTGTTTTGGGGGTCATCTCATTGTTGCCCCTCTAGTGCATCTGTTGTTAATTTCATTAACACCACAGCAGCTGAAACTGATTAACAACCCCTCTGCTATTTAACTGACCAGATTAATATCCCAGAAGTTTCATTGACTTTATGCTATACTCTGATTAAAAAGTGTTCCTTTAATTCTTTTGAGCAGTATATATAGTGACATGGCTGGGAAACACACTGTCACAGGCTAAAAGTTAGGGTGCCAGCAAAGTCACCTGTTTAATTAGAGCAAAAAGACAGCCACACAGTGGCAAAATTTTAAACAGAAGTTTTCTTTTTTAACAGCCTCTACTGTCTAGGCAGTAGAATCATTTTTAGATTGGGAGCTCTGTCCTGCCTTCTGGACGGTCAAAGTCTGATATCAGGTTCCCGGTTTTATTTCAAGGGTGGAACTGCTTATCTCACCACAGCAACACCTCCAAAACACTCTTGACATGCTGTTCCTTCAGAATAACCCCTACTCCATTTCTCCTCCTATCCACACCATGATAGAACAATTTGAATCCACCTCCAATCCACCTGGCCTTACTCCCCTTCCATTTAGTCTCTTGCACGCACAATATATCAACCTTCCTTCTTTCCATCATATCTGCTAACTCTCTCCCCTTACCCGTCATACTGCCAACATTCAAAGTTCCTACCCTCAGTTCCACTCTCTTTACCTTCCTCCTCTCCTCCTGCCTCTGGACACATCTTCCCTCCTCTTCTTCTCCTTCTTTGGCCAACAGTAGCCCAATTTCCGCCACTATCCTGTTGGCTAATAGTACTGGTTGCGGCCGTTGTTAACCCGGGCCTCAACCGATCCGGTATGGAAATTTGTATTGTTGTCCGCATATTGATTTGGCAAAATTTTATACCGGATGCCCTTCCTGATGTAACCCTCCCCATTTATCTGGGCTTAGGACTGGTACGAAGAAACACACTGGTTTGTGCATCCCCTGTGGCTGGGTTAAGACACTGAAATTTAGTAATATACAAAAATGAAGAATAAATGCACAATAAATAAAACATAGAAAGAACAAAAGCAAAAACAGAATAAATAACGCAACACACAAAATTATGCTAAAAAAAGTGACAAAAAGGTTAAACAAATAAGAATTAAACTTGAGTCAGAATCCTGGTTGAAACATAACAGTTAATACTTGTTATTATTTTGTGCATTAGCTTAAGCGTTTTTTAATGGTTACTTCCCAGTTAGAGCTTTAGAGATGCTTGATCTGATTTTTGCATTTATTCTCATCAGTTATTAGAAACTATTTTTGGCTGTGTTTTGTTTTTTTTCCTGGGTGCTGCCTTGTTGTATTGCTGTCATCAAGATGTGACAGCGGTATGCAGTTCTGGAAGTTATGTGGTTGAACTCATCAAGATGCCACAACAAGAACCAGCACGTTGGATCTGTCACCATCCAAGTTTACAGATATGAAAGCAAAACCTTCTTGTGTTAGTTGTACTATTAAGATTTGCCTGTTATGACTTTTACTTTAATTTCTGCTATGATTTTCAAGGTTTAGATTTGGGTATTGGCGTTTGAAAAGACTGATGTTTGGTTTTGACTTTCTGCTTGTTTATGTTTCCTTACCTGGTCATCCCTTTAAATTTGGTAGTCTTCCCTCCTTTCATGTATGTCACCTAGTTATGTTAAAATGGCTGGCTTTATATTATTATATAGAACACCTGGTTAAGTAGACAATGGAAGTTTTTACTTGGAACCCAACAAGCTTGCATGTAAATTGAAAATTCTGACTTATTTACTTGTCATTCTGAGTAGAGGATTATTATGTTTTTGTTCTGCCTTGTAGTTGGCAAACTACAATGTAATAAAACATATCATCTGTAACTCTGTTTTGTGAGACTATCAGAGAATGTGGCTGAACTTAATTAACATGAGAAAGCTAAAGTTGTAACGACATAGAGAGGATTTTCCCATTTTTTTCCCATTTTATTTTATACTGGTATAATATTATTTCTTGAACATTTTTTATGATTTGTTCTTCTTTGAATTTCCACTAAAGTTTTTAAAACAAATGTTATTGCCCTGTGGATTTCCTTTTACTACACATTTGATCCATTGGTGATGGAATGGTAATTACGTGGCTCCTCCCTACCCATCCCATGACATCAGTGAGTTACCTCATCATGGTACTAAAATGTGTTTTGAAAAAATTCTACCATTTAACATTTGGAGCTACAAAATGTCAAGCAGCGGTCATACTGAAATTTCTGGCTTTACCTCTTCACCTTGAATGCACATAACCTTCCTAACTACAGATTATTTCTTCATTTTTTTCTATAGTCCAAGATATGGCTCTATCTGGAATTTCCTTTTCTGTGAGGTTGTGGTGTCTCTTCACGGGTAAGTAAACCCATGCGTACATTTTTAGTTAAATTTGTGTGTGGAGTATAATAATGTGCTTTTGAAGAAGCAGTTCTATAGATAGATAGATAGATAGATATGAAAGGCACTATATAATAGATAGATAGATAGATAGATGTGAAAGGCACTATATAATAGATAGATAGATACATTTATCAATCCCAAGGGGAAATTCACATACTCCAGCAGCAGCATACTGATAAAGAACAATATTAAATTGAAAAGTGATAACAATGAAGGTATAACAGACAGAAAATAACTTTGTATAATGTTAACGTTTACCCCCCGGGTGGAATTGAAGAGTCGCATAGTGTGGGGTCTCCTCAGTCTGTCAGTGGAGCAGGATGGTGACAGCAGTCTGTCGCTGAAACTGCTCCTCTGGATTTTCAATTATTGACAGGAGCCTGCTCAGCGCTCGTCGCTCTGCCACGGATGTCAAACTGTCCAGCTCCGTGTTTTCATTAGAGCCTGCCTTCCTCACCAGTTTGTCCAGGCGTGAGGCATCCCTCTTCTTTATGCTGCCTCCCCAGCACACCACCGTGTAGAAGAGGGCACTCGCCACAACTGTCTGATAGAACATCTGCAGCATTTTATTGCAGATGTTGAAGGACGCCAGCCTTCTAAGGAAGTATAGTGGGACTGCCTCTCGGTTCTGGCGACCTTGGTATGAATCCTGGACATTTTCCTATGTGTTTATTATATATATGATTATGCAAAACTTATTTTTAATTAGGCATAGGCTTAAAAATCACCAAATATAAAGCAGCTGGGAAATATGACAGACATTTAAACCTGAATTGACCTTACCTGGTGGTACAACCCCATAGCTGTCCTTTCTGAACTTTATCATCTTATGCCTTATGTTTGCCATGATATGGACTTTATTTTATATTTTCTCTGTTTTCCCCTGGAAAAATAGTTAAAGCATACACAGAGTGGTGGCTCTGTGGCTAGGGATTTGCACTGGTAAACCGAAGGTTGCCGGTTCGAATCCCATAAATGCCAAAAGTGACTCTACTTCGTTGGGCCCTTGAACAAGGTCCTTAAACTGCAATTGCTCCCTCCTGGGTATGATGTTAATCTGCACCCAGCCCTGCATGTAGGGAAAAACCTCGGGTTGGTGGTAGAAATTGGCACTCCGGCCGCCATAAGAAAAACTCACACTGATTCCATTCCATCTGAACTTGTGTGGTGCTGAGGTGTCACTCGTTGCATGGCTACACTTGGGTCCCAATCTGGGATCCTTTGTTGGTTTGTCATGTGGTGAGTGTGGCAATGCTCCTAACCTCTCACTCTCTCTCTACCTTTTACACTAACGTCTTGTCACGGCACCCTTTTGTTTTTATCGTGGGTGGTTCTGTTGTTGCTGTTTGTGATGCAGGGCTGGGAGTGTGAGATGCATGACATTTTGACCCCATCCATATAAAGGTCAGTGTCATACACTTCCTGCTGCTCAAGTCTGCAGATTAATCTGAACTTAACAAAACCCTCTGTTATTATTGTTTCAAAGTGTCTCCGGTAACAAATTATTTTCTGTTCTTCAACTTTGTTTTGTGTCTCATGTTTTGACTTTCACTGCATTAAACATGTCTGGGGGAAACGAAGCACCGCTCACCAGTTGCACAATTGCATTCCAATGGTTAGAGATGGTTGGTGGGTGGAGAAGAATGTCAGGAATGATTTGTGACAGATGGTTACCAGGAAGAGTGAAAGGGAAGGTCTACAGGACGGTAGTGAGAGCAGCTATGGTATATGGGCTGGAGATGGTGGCAATGACCAGAAAGATAGGAGACAGAGCTGGAGGTGGCAGAGTTAAAGATAGAAATGAGGACATTAGAGAGTCAGCTCAGGTTGGACAGTTGGGAGACAAAGTCAGAGAGTTGAGATTGTGTTGGTTTGGACATGTGCAGAGGGGAGATGCAGGGCATATTGGGAAAAGGATGTTAAGGATAGAGCTGCCAGACAAGAGGAACAGAGGAAGGCCTAAGAGAAGGTTTATGGATATGGAGAGAGAGGACATGCAGTGGTGGGTGTGAAAGATCAAGATGCAGAGGACAGAAAGATATGGAAAAATATATCTGCTGTGGCATCCCCTAACAGGAGCAGCCAAAAGAAAAAGAAGACTTCATTAAAAAGTTCATACTTTTGTTTACGTTTTATCACAACAGCCATTGCCATTTTAGGCTCTAGTTATGGCCGTCCCCATGGAATGCTATTCCAGAATTCCCTGAAATACACTCGTTTCAGACATCATCAAAGTAACAGATCAAAGATCATCCTCTGTGGTTCCCAGATATCCAAGCTTGACAGATTATTCTAAGACTGTGTCACTTTCTGGCTAACAAATCTTTGATTGATTTGATGAAAGATCTGTTTGACTCCTGTTCCTTGACCACAAACCTCCTAGACATTTCTCATTTTTTCTAATACTCTCACTTGTGAGTCATAAAACTGTTCTTCACTGCCTAATAGCTGTCTGCAGTAATGAACTTAAAGTCGCAATGGGAATTCTTGATCAGGTAGTGACCAAATACAACAAGAGTTTAACTCTTAGAATTTGGCTGAAATGATGTCCCTCTGTAATTATACAAAAATCTTACGTGGACAGCCCCTCTAAACTGGAGGTAAGCAGGAAAGGTTCCCGTAGTCCAGATCAGTTTTAGTGATACACAGCAGCATATCTGAATAAGCATGAACAGCAGACCCTGCTAGTTACAGACTCAAATATAGCAAAGACACCTAAGAACCGGGCCAGGGCACATCACTGAGGGGGTCTTAATATCACTACTAATTCACCCTACTGAAGAATTCTGTATTTTTCATTTCAGGTATGTGGTTTCTTCAAACCACACTCCTACCCGAAGCATCAGAGTGGGAGACATTGTGCTTCCCAGATTATAACGCCTCATTCTTCTGTTTTGAAGATTTTGGTATGTACCTTTAGTTAGTAAACTTCTGAAGTGCATTTCATGGTTTCTGTTTAGTCATTAAATTTGTCTCTTTTCTTTCTGTTTGTTTGGAGTAATTTGTGGGTTTTCTAAATCTGAGCATCTGTTCACTCATTTGTAATGTTTTAGGGAGTCATTGATGTAACACATAATCTCTTTTACTGTTTCACTCTGGATTCCCTTCATCGTGCATAAACCCTTTGCCTTTTTCTATGAAAGCAACAATGAAGGATGTTGAACTGATATGAGTGAGCTTTCCTTCAAAAAGTGGATGTGACTTTTCCTGTTGCTTCTAGGGCGCACTCTGAGTGGGATCACATACAGTGCATCCGGAAAGTATTCACAGCGCATCACTTTTTCCACATTTTGTTATGTTACAGCCTTATTCCAAAATGGATTAAATTAATTTTTGTCCTCAGAATTCTACACACAACACCCCATAATGACAACATTATGGCACACCTATCCTTGGCCAGTTTCGCCCATTCCTCTTTGCAGCACCTCTCAAGCTCCATCAGGTTGGATGGGAAGCGTCGGTGCACAGCCATTTTAAGATCTCTCCAGAGATGTTCAATCGGATTCAAGTCTGGGCTCTGGCTGGGCCACTCAAGGACATTCGCAGAGTTGTCCTGAAGCCACTCCTTTGATATCTTGGCTGTGTGCTTAGGGTTGTTTTCCTGCTGAAAGATGAACCGTCGCCCCAGTCTGAGGTCAAGAGCGCTCTGGAGCAGGTTTTCATCCAGGATGTCTCTGTACATTGCTGCTGTCATCTTTCCCTTTATCCTGACTAGGCTCCCAGTTACTGCCACTGAAAAACATTCCCACAGCATGGTGCTACCACCACCATGCTTCAATGTAGGGATGGTATTGGCCTGGTGATGAGCGGTGCCTGGTTTCCTCCAAACGTGACGCCTGGCATTCACACCAAAGAGTTCAATCTTTGTCTCATCAGACCAGAGAATTTTGTTTCTCATGGTCTGAGAGTCCTTCAGGTGCCTTTTGGCAAACTCTAGGCAGGCTGCCATGTGCCTTTTACTAAGGAGTGGCTTCTGTCTGGCCATACAGGCCTGATTGGTGGATTGCTGCAGAGATGGTTGTCCTTCTGGAAGGTTCTCCTCTCTCCACAGAGGACCTCTGGAGCTCTGACAGAGTGACCATCGTGTTCTTGGTCACCTCCCTGACTAAGGCCCTTCTCCCCTGATTTTTAGATGGCCGGCCAGCTCTAGGAAGAGACCTGGTGGTTTCAAACTTCTTCCACTTACGGATGATGGTGGCCACTGTGCTCATTGGGACCTTAAAAGCAGCAGAAATTTTTCTGTCACCTTCCCCAGATTTGTGCCTCGAGACAATCCTGTCTCGGAGGTCTACAGACAATTACTTTGACTTCATACTTGGTTTGTGCTCTGACATGAACTGTCAACTGTGGGACCTTCTATAGACAGGTGTGTGCCTTTCCAAATCATGTCACATCACCTGAATTTACCACAGGTGGACTCCAATGAAGCTGCAGAAACATCTCAAGGATGATCAGGGGAAACAGGATGCACCTGAGCTCATTCTGGAGCTTCATGGCAAAGGCTGTGAATATTTATGTACATGTGCTTTCTCAATTTTTTTATTTTTAGTAAATTTGCAAAAACCTCAAGTAAACTTTTTTCATGTTGTCATTATGGGGTGTTGTGTGTAGAATTCTGAGGAAAAAATGAATTTAATCCATTTTGGGATAAGACTGTAAAATAACAAAATGTGGAAAAAGTGATGCGCTGGGAATACTGTCTGGATGCACTGTAAGTCTGAAAAATGGTTTGCAAATGAAAGAACATTCTGTAAAAGAAGACAATAGCAGATAAAGATTTGGGGCGATACCACAACCACATATATTGTAAATGAAAAATAATAAAGCGCTTTTCAGCAATAATGTCTGTAATTAAGACTGTCCTTTATCTCTAAGCACAAGAAGAGGCTGTAAACAGAGCAGAGCTATTCCTAGTGTAGCTGTGTAGCTGAGCACCACTATAATCCACACTCACCACAGTGCAAATCCGGCTGACTACACCAATTGTTCTGTTGAGGATTTGCACACCACACAACTTTGCAAATCTGTACTGGGTTAAGTGCCAGCCTCCAAACCTGTGATCACTGGATTCCAACGATTCTGTGTTGATGTCAGCTGGACTCTCTTTCTCACCTAGTCCCCACTCTGCTGCACAGCTCTGCACCAACACCACAATCCACCCCCACCACACTGCATATCCTGCCGACTATACCAATTGTTCTGTCGAGGGGTCACACCACAAGCCTTCTAAGTTTGCAAATTTGAACTGCGTTAACCGAACTGCCAACCCACCACCTCTGGATTCTAATGACTTCCTGGTGATGCCAGTTGGGCTCTCTCTCGCTCACCCATTCGACACTCTACTGCATAGCTCTGCACTAACACCATAGAGGTACAAATATGGAACAAAATTTTGCAGTACAGTATTTGAAATGAATCTTGATGTTGCACTTTCAACTTATGATTTTGTAAGTTGTTCAAGGGAAAAGTGTCAGTTGAATAAATGGAAGTACCTAAATAAAGAATTTAGGTCTCCATGTGAATTGTGAAGAAGAGACCATCGATAGAACAGATTTTCCTATGTTACTAGCCACAGCTGTTCTGCTCCTGTCATGGAGATTAACCTTGTCCAATACAGCTTGATATTGTTCGAGTTTTCAAATTATATAACAATGCTGGATATCTTGTAATTTTTATCTTTCAGGTGATACTTACAATGTCTGTGTTCAAACAATATCTGGTGATGACCAACTCTCAATAAAAAGTCTTCCTGGTTGTCCTAATGAAAGAACATTAAGCATTTCCTTTTCCAAAAACGTAACGACAGGCACTGCAAACTCTTCCCAAAATAAAACCTGTACTGAAACACCTGTGAGCAAAAGTTTTTTACTGCTTGGAATTCAACAAATTTTAAACGGTGAGTCTGAATGGAATGTAATTTTAATATGCAGAAGTAAGTCTGATCTACCCTGGAAAGAAGATCAGCTGAACATCAGTGTCATTGAAGCCTTGGTTAATTATAAGGCTTGTTTGTTGTGATTTCTATTTTCATTAAGAGTTTCTCATAGAACTAGGATTGTAAAAAAAAAGCCTAATTAGAGAAAAGTGATTTTCTCTGCAAAATCCATACAATGAAGTTGTTTTTCACAAAAAAAGCAGCAAAATGCACATTTTTTTTACCGTGGCCCAAAAATCACGATTCAGGAGCTCCACTGAATAGCCAATTGGATTGCACATTTATGTCACTTGGTTCACTTGACAGTCATCATAATCCTACATCTGAGTGGAGCTCGACTAGCGTATTATTGCAGAGTGGAGACATTTTGGGTGGATCTAGGACTGGGCCAATTGTCAATTAAATTGGACTTCAGCTCTGTTTGCAGGACTGTGGAAGTCCACAGCTAGACTGTGTCACTTATTTCCGGGTTCCTTGAGGCACACTCGGCACATCAACTAGATAGGGGGATTCATATTTGGTCACCCTAAGGCTAAGGTTCCCCCTTGCTTATGTTACTCGACCACTTTCATAAACTCACCGTGATTTTACCCTTTCGGCAGCTGCACACCATAATCTTTTTTTTTTGTTACATTTGAATGTGTCTTTGAATTTTGTGCTAGCAAATTTATGCATCCTGTGATCTTGTTTTCATGATCTATGTAAAATTTTTCCAGGTTAAAAAATAAATGGGTGTGGACGCTGGCCCGGACACACACAGACAGACATCGTAAGTTCACCCAACACACGTCTATTAACAATATATTTACAGTTTTCGTGCACTCACAAAACCCCAGTGCCTCCTGCACCTATTCCCCCAATGTCCAGGCCTCTCAGTTCCACTGCCTTTCTCCTGGCCACCTCTAGTCCTTTCTCCAGCTCCGTCCTCTTCCACCCGACTTCTGCCGATGACTGGAGGGAGGCGGCCCCTTAAATGGGAACCGGATGGGCTCCAGCTGCTTCCCGGCATTCCTCCATAGCCACACCCCAGTGTGGCGGAAGTGCCGACTGCACACCCGGAAGCCGTCCAGGTGTCCCCTGTTGTCCTTCCCCCCAGCACTTCCTGGTGTGGCGGAAGTGCTGGGCTCCCGGGATATTCAGGCACTGGGGTGCCGCCTGACGGTGGCCATGGGTCCCTACAGGGCTGGGCTTCCAAGCCCTTTACCCGAGGCCCCCAACATAACCAGGGCGGACGCCCCCTCGCGGTCTGGAGGAGGCACAAGCCCTCCTCCGGTCCTCCTGGGCGTCCCGGCCAGGCTCCAGCCCCGGCCGGGGACCACATGGGCAACTCGCTATAGAACAAACAGCAGAAAATTCCATTACAGAAAACGTTGTCATTGATGCTGTCATGAAGATAAAAGAGCTGCCATCAAGTTCAGCATTCTCTTGTCAACTTTGTCATCTGTGCTAAAATGCCACACTATGCTTCAGTTACATTTAGGGTATACTCACAGTAGGCACGTTTGTTCTGTACCATGCCCAAACGTGATTGTCCCTCCTCTCTACTCCCCCGCTGGCCTGCACTCACACTGCATTTAACATTCTGGCCTCGGGCACACTTTTGTCATGACCATGTGACTTCATGTAAAACCGAAACAAGATCTGAATGTGTCAAAATATTGTAATTCATTTTGTGGATGTTTTAGAGAAGTGCAGGATAACGCTCTACCCTCATTTATTTAATGTGCAGTGAAGACTGTTATCAGATATTAATTAATGTACTGAGATTGTGCAAATGTCTCTAACACAGTGTATCCAATTTGCTTTATTAAGGAATAAAAAAGTTAAATAAGCCATTTGTGAAATTCAGTCATTTTAACAGAAACTGGTTCTGCTTCTTATCTCGCCGATTGTCTCTTCCTCTACGTCACTGTGTGGAAGACAAGAAATGGGAGCCAGCCTATCAGGAAGAGCTGAGACACACATACACACGCCCATCATGCTAACGTGGAGTAGACATTTCAAATTAGCTTTTTGGTGTTGTATAAGTGCTAAAGAGAATACTGTACTCAATCTGAGAGAAGGTGCAAACTCCAGATTAACAAAGACCAGACACATGAATCACACCCAAGATACTAAATCTGTGATGCACCACCAGTAACGATTGTTCAACTTTGCTGCAACACGTAAGAGCTAGCTATTGGAACAGCATTCAGTTTGCTAGTAAATGACATTTCCATTGTTACTATTATTCTACGGCTCTACGTTTCTGTCCACTTCACTTACAGCTGCTGAAATGACTCGCCTGAAATATGTGTGGAACTTTATTTGGCTTCAATAATGGCTGATCATGAACACATTGTCTTTTCCTCTTTGGCTGCAAGTAGCTGTCCATGGAGAAATGAGTGCAAAAAACACACAAGTCCACTTTCAGTAGGTCTTCCAAACGAAAGTTTGCATTTAACCTACAGGCCACAAGCCGTAACTTGAAGGTATCGTGATTACCACAAGAAAGTCGATAGAAACTGTGACTTTGTTTTTTTAGTTTTTATTCACAGTCTAGATTCTGTGCATTTTCAAATGGTTTTCTCAAAGGACAAAAAAACTGTTTGGTTTTCTGTTGATCAATTTCCTTATGTTTGTCTAAATGTCACCCATGATGACAGATGTGAGGAGACAAGCAAGCAGGAAATTCATTCTTACCTCTGTGAATCTGTGATAAAATAATTATTTCTGATTTCCTTTCATTATCGTAAGAATTCCTCATAAATGTGGAACTCATGTTTTCTTAAACCCAAATCTTTTGCTGTTTCGAACTTTTAAGGCTTTGTCATTCATGTATGGGCCCTGGTACCCTTCAGGCCCATTGTAAACTGCACAAAAAGACAAGGTATTTTAAAAATAAAAAAAAAACTTCAGTTTTATGTGGCAAAATAATATATACAAAGATTGTGAAGAAATAACTTTTGCTTGAAAAACGATGAATGTATACTTTAAGTATTAGTTTTGGATTGCCTTTTAGAAACTGGCTGGGTGCAGGAATAACAGCTTCACAAACTGGGAAAATCTGGGGTGCCAACCAGGTTGCCCCTTTTATCGTCCAAGGACACAAAAGGAAAACAAAAGAAGTGCTTTTTGGCATGGATTTCCCATTATGTAGGAAAATCTAAACAAGTAAATAAAGCCGATGGGCTGATAACAGTGACGTAGCTTGACTTCGTGCCACTCGGGGCGGGGTGGTGCTTTAATTTGCCAACCCTCCAACATATCTGAATATGTTAACCTATTTAAATAAAAACTTAAAATGATATATAGAGAAAAGTTAAGATATATTTTTCATAGTTTTATTCATATATGGAGAAACAGCAATAATTTTTCACATATAATTATTTATAAGCATCAGCTAGACAAGAATATAGTATAGAAGCACTGATAAGCCGTGTTCTCATTATTAGTTTAAGATAATTACACTGCGAAAACCAGAACCAGTGTAGTGTACTAGTGATAGGTGGGGATGTTTTCTGTGCAGAACAAGAACGCATTTGGATTGATAACAAAACAAAATTATAAATTGTAAACTAGTTGTTTATCTTCCTAGAAATTATTCTCGGTGTAATGCTTATGTTTATCTTTGTTATTGCCTCATAAATTTCAACTGCTGTGTCTGATGCCGTCACAGAAGGACAGCCTGAAAATTATTTTTGAAGCATCTGTGGATAAAAATCAAAGAATTTTACTTTTTTATCCATGAGTAATATGTTTCCAAATGCTGCTGCTTACACATAAATAATAATAATACATTTTATTTATATAGCGCCTTTCCCATGCTCACGTCGCTTACAGAATATAAGAAAGAGCGGCAGGGTATACAGTATATAGCATTGTACAAACCAAATAAATAAATAAAGAAGATTAAGATAGTAAAGTCAGAGATAAAGCCTAACAAACAACATAATTGTGAATTTCCCCTTGGGATTAATAAAGTATCTATCTATCTATCTATCTATCTATCTATCTATCTATCTATCTATCTATCTATCTATCTATCTATCTATCTATCTAATTGATGGTCTAGCGCACACACACACCAGTTATATGAGCATCTTGACAGAGAGGTAAACTGAGAGAAGGGTAATAAAGTCAAGTAGAGCTAAACGCCTTCCTGAACAGATGAGTCTTGAGTTGTTTTTTAAAAGATTTCATGGAGTCGGCTGATCTGATTCATTTCGGTAGGTCATTCCAGAGTCTGGGCACTCGCTATACAGCTGAAGGCCCTGCTGTCATCCATGGAGTGTAGGTTAGTGTGGAGCACAATAAGATTGTCAGAATCAGAGGACCTTAGTGGGCGGACAGGCACCTAGTGATAGAGAAGGTCACTGATGTAGTTTGGCGCGAGGTTATTTAAGGCTTTGTAGGTTTATTAGTAGGATTTTATATTTGATTCTGTAAGACACAGGGAGCCAGTGAAGACGGAGCAGGATGGGTGTGATGTGCTGCTGGTTTGAGTCAGGACTCTTGCAGTTGAGTTTTGAATAAACTGGAGCTGTGATATAAGATTAGAAGGGGCACCTGCCAGCAGTGAGTTACAATAATCAATGCGGGATGTGATAAAAGCAGAGACACGTTTCTCAGCATTAGAAAAGGAGACGAAGGAGTGAACACGGGATATGTTACGGAGGTGAAAGTAAGAAAGTTTCTTAATTTGATTTACGTGGGCAGAATAAGAGAGGGAGGAATCAAAAATGACACCAAGATTCTTTGCAGTAGAGGCAGGTCTGATGAGATCACCACCGAGATGGACTGGGAAGGAGCTCATTTTATTAAGTTGCATTTTAGTCCCAATTTGCAATTTGAGTTCAGTTTTGTTGTAATTTAATTTTAAAGAATTGTACTGAGCCTTTTGGCCAATAATTCTGCCCCCAAAAATGTGCCACCCGGGGTGGACCACCCCCTCCGTCCACCCCTAGCTACTCCAACTGGCTGATTAGCCAGCATTCGGGTCACAATCGTAACAGAACTCGTAACAGAACTCGTAACAGAACTCCAACTGGCAGGTTGCTTGCGCCAGAAATGATGCCTCCTTCTGGGAGGTTCGGGTTTTTATTGAGTTTGAACTGGTAGGAGTGGGATCAGTTGCTCTCATTGGATGGTATCTCAGCACTGTAGGGACAGAATGAGATAACAGTGTTAGTGATAGTACTCCTTCTCGTCCCAGTGGAGCCTGTGAGGAGTTCATCTGATGCACATACATGACACAACATATTTATTTATGTTTGCCTAGTTCCAGTACAGATCTTCTTTATTAACATTTCTCATTGCCAGTTTTTGATTACATGCTTTACAGAGCCGTTTCTCACCCTTATAAGCCATTTTTATGAAAGTCATCTCTCCATTTATTAGCCCATCTTTATTGTAACAGGACTTATATCTTAACAGCACATGTATATAGTAACCACAAGGGTGGTGCCGCTGAGCACTAAACCTCAGTCACATCATCACCCAAAACGATTCCAGGTTCAGATAAATGTATTTATTTATCAACAGCATGTTTCTAATAATTACCAGACAAAAGGTCAATATCAAAATGCAATAAGTAATCGATTTCCTCACTTCTTCCTTCCTCCAAATGAGTGTCCTCTTAAATCTGACTCTCTGAGTTCTTTTGAATTAGACCTGGGAACTGTTTCTGGTATCACACAAATCATCCAGTGCACTTCCAGGTCATGTGGAAACCAGGGCTGTCCACCCAAGTATCGCCCTCTGGTGGCACCTGAGGACCCTGACAGGCTATGTCCTAGAACTCCAATTCCCAGCATGCCCTGTGGGTGTCCTGAGTGGGACCAGCCCTGAGAAACACTGCCACCTGTGGTGTGGGGGAGCAATCTGCTTCCAGCACCCATGCTAATTTAATCCAACCATTATAGCCTCCTGGCCATAATAGGTTTGGAGCATGCACTGATTACACTGCTCAAAAAATTAAGGATACTTATATTGCACATCACAAAATAAAATGAACAAAATGATGTAACAACGGTGAATGGAAACCAAAATCACCAACCCATTGAGTCCTGTATTCAACATCACACCGAAAATCAATGTCAAAAATTGAAATCCCAGTCTGATCCAACTTGTAGGAACAAGTTGGCAACTCCTAATGTGACTTACACTGTGTGCACAATTATTAGGCAAGTGAGTATTTTGACCATATCATCATTTTTAATGCATATATTCCAACTCCAAGCTGTATTAACTTGAATGCTTATTGGATTTAAGCACGTCAGGTGATGTGTATTTGTGTAATGAGGGAGGGTGTGGCCTAAGGAGATCAACACCCTATATCAAGGTGTGCAGAATTATTAGGCAGCTAGTTTTCCTCAGGCAAAATGGGCCAAAAAGAGATTTAACTGACTCTGAAAAGTCAAAAATTGTAAAAAGTCTTTCAGAGGGATGCAGCACTTTTGGAATTGCTAAGATATTGGTGTGTGATCACAGAACCATCAAACATTTTGTTGCAAATAGTCAACAGGGTCGCAAGAAACGTGTTGAGAACAAAAGATGCAAATTAGCTGCCAAAGATTTGAGAAGAATCAAACGTGAAGCTACCAGGAACCCATTATCCTCCAGTACTTTCATATTCCAGAGCTGCAACCTACCTGGAGTGCCCAGAAGTACAAGGTGTTCAGTGCTCAAAGACATGGCCAAGGTAAGGAGGGCTGAAACCCAACCACCACTGAACAAGAAACATAAGTTGAAACGTCAAAACTGGGCCAAGAAATATCTGAAGACAGATTTTTTCAAAGGTTTTATGGACCGATGAGATGAGAGTGACTCTTGATGGACCAGATGGATGGACCTGTGGATCAGTAATGGGCACAGAGCTCCACTCCAACGTGGAGGTGGGGTACTGGTATGAGCTGGTATTTTTAAAGATGAGCTAGTTGGACCTTTTGCATTGAAGATGAACTCAAAATCAACTCCCAAACCTACTGCCAGTTTTTCGAAGACACTTTCTTCAAACAGTGATACAGGAAAAAGACCATGATTTTTATGCAAGCCAATGCTCCATCACTTGCATCGAAGTTCTCCACTGCGTGGCCAGCCAGTAAAGGCCTTAAAGATGAAGGAATAATGACATGGCCCCCTTCCTCATCTGACCTAAACCCTATCGAGAACTTGTGGGCACTTCTTAAACGCTAGATTTACGGGGGAGAGAAACAATACACCTCTCTGAAGAGTGTCTGGGAGGCTGTAGTCACTGCTCCACAAAAAGCTGATCGTCAACAGATCAAGAAACAGACAGACTCCATGAATGGAAAGGCTTATGACTGTTATTGGAAAGAAGGGTGGCTCTATTGGTCATTGATTGATTGATTGATTTTTTTTGAAATGTCAGAGATGTTTATTTGTAAATTTTGAGGTGTTTGTTTATTATTCTCACTATAACAGATGAAAATAAACAAGTGAGATGGGAAAATTTTCATTTTTCCTTTAGTTGCATAATAAATCTGCACACTAATAGTTGCCTAATAATTGTGCGCACATATGTATTCCCCTGATGATGTTCACACTCACATTTCCGTTGTGAAACATTCAGGTTTCAGGTTTATTAACATTTTGGATTGACTGATAGCACTGTGTTTGTTCCATATTAAAATTAATCCTCAAAAATACAACTTGCCTAATAATTGTGCACACAGTGTAGTAGTGTGTATGGCCCTCATGTGCCTGTAATGCACTCCCGACAATGTCTGGGCATTCTGCACATGAGACAGTGGATTGTGTCTTGGGGAATCAACTCCCAGACCTGCATCAGTGAGCTCCTGGACAGTCAGTGGTGCTATCAGATCCACTGATACATAACATCCCAGAGGTTCTCAAATTTGATTAAGGTCTGGGGAACATGCGGGCCAGTCAATGGCATCAATGCCTTCGTCATCCAGTAACTGCCCATACACTGCCCATTGTCCTGCACCAAGAGGAACCCAGGGCCCACTGCACCAATGTAAGGTCTGACAATGGCTCAGAGGATTTCATCAGCAGTCAGGGTATCATTGCCTAGTAAGTGGACGCCTGTGCAACTCTCTAAGGATAGGCCACCCCAGACCATCAATGACCCACTGCCAAATTGGTCATGCTGGAAGATGGGGGGTATCTTGCTGTTACCTCTCCAAGTCACCTGATGTCACTTTCATTTGCACCAAAGCAGGTGAAGTTGATTCACAATCACTCGTGCTTCCTAACCGGAGAGATTGATATCCCCGAAGCTTCATTGACTTGGTGTTAGACTGAGGTGATTAAGTGTTCTCTTCATTTTTTGAGCAGTGTATATGTGTATTTATATCATACATAAAATATCATTCTGTACACACAGTTTAATATATTTGAAGGTCTTAATTGCTATACCCGGGCTTCTTGTGGCAGACTGTGATTGTGGCAGCTTTACCCCATTTATCTTGCAAAGCTTTTGCACCTGGAGGACCCTCTTCCACTTAGTAATGCCAAATGATTCATGCCCAGTTCTGCTTTTTAAAATGTTTTCTATGGTAAAGTACTGAATAGATTTTTGTTTTTTTCCCTGCAGGAAAATATTCCAACAACTGCATTCCAGCAACACTGAGTGTTATGAACATCTCAGTCTTATTGAATACAGAATTTAATATTTCTTGCTATAATGAAACTATACAAAATGTTTCCTGGTTCAAAAACTCTACTCAGATCTCCTCAAGCAACATCAGCAACAATATGCTGCATCTTGGGAAAGCAACAATGGACCAAAATGGAACGTACTTCTGCGTTGGCACATCTGCGTCTGGACTAGTATTGGCCATGATACAAGTGACAATTACTGGTGAGTCTGGGGAAAAAATACAGATGATGAAATATACAAAATGCTTTGGATTGAATGCACTTGGTATAGAGGTCCAGTCGCATGAATTCATTCTGCTATCACTTAGTATATAGTAACACATGACAGGAGAATTTTCAATTATACTTATTAAAACTGTTGTTCTTTGCAATAACAAATGCTTGATTTCACTGGGCAGAATGAGGTAAATGATGTTGGTCAGGAAAAGTACTAGTAGAGATGGGAATATCAGTACAGTAATCCCTCCTCGATCGCGAGGGTTGCGTTCCAGAACCCCCCGCGATAGACTAAAAATCCACGAAGTAGAAACCATTTGTTTGTGTAGTTATTTTTATATATTTTAAGCCCTTATAAACTCTCCCACACTGTTAACATTATTAGAGCCCTCTAGACATGAAATAACACCCTTTAGTCAAAAGTTTAAACTGTCCTCCATGACAAGACAGAGATGACAGTTCTTTCTCACAATTAAAAGAATGCAAATAGATCTTCTCTTCAGAAGCAGAGAATTTCAGAGAGAGAGAGCGCTCGCAAAGAAAAGCAAACAATCAAAAAATCAATACTTGTGCTTTTAAGTTTGCCGCGGCATGTTTTAGAGGAGCGTCAGTATCTTCTAAGCAAACAGCCTCTGTGCAAACAGCCCCTCTGCTCACATCTCCTCCGTCAGGCGCAGAGAACGTCAGAGAGAGAGAGAGCGAGATTAAAGCAACAATCAAAAAATCAATACGTGTGCTTTTAAATATGCCGAGCACCGCAATAAAGCGCATTTTTAGAGGAGCGTCAGTATCTTTTAAGCAAACAGCACCTCTGCTCACAGCCCCTCCGTCAGGTGCAGAGAATGTCAGAGAGGGTGAGAGAGAGGCAGAGACAAGCAAACAATCGAGCTCCGTGTGGGATGCATATCTTATAGCATTGAGGAGTTTTAGTTAATATGTAATACATGCTCTGATTGGGTAGCTTCTAAGCCATCCGCCAATAGCGTCCCTTGTATGAAATCAACAGGGCAAACAAACTGAGGAAGCGTGTAGCATAAATTAAAAGACCCATTGTCTGCAGAAATCCGCGAACCAGCGAAAAATCTGTGATATATATTTAGATGTGCTTACATTTAAAATCCGCGATAGAGTGAAACCGCGAAAGTCGAAGCGCGATATAGCGAGGGATTACTGTAAATATCTTTGAAAACTTTAATATCTGCTCAGTAAATCTTTTTCAGATTCGTTTTTTCACGTCCTTTTTGACTCCATTTGTTTTTTTTTTTATGGGCGTCATCATTTGTTGTGCTATGGTAACTAGTTTGGACAGTACCAGACGTTACCTTAACAACCACTCAAACAAAATCACTGAACATGGTGTCACAAACTCGACAAAAACCACAGAAAGGTTATTTCCTGGCTGCAAAATAGAATGAATTATTGTATTGAAGTGAACAGGTTGGAGTCCAAAACAGAACTGATTTGAGATGATGGTTTTAAAGGCAAGCAGAGAAAGTGACGTCATCAATGGGGTCGGAACCGGAAGTGGTGTCATCAGGGCCTGGATGTGTGTGACAATGGCAAAACGTGAAATCAGTAATATACAGGTATATCTCAAAGCAATCACACAAAAAAAAAAAATTCAAAACACAGTGTTTTGTTTTCAAGTTATAATTTAAACAAGGAAAAAAAAAATACTATCTACATGTTTCAAAATATGTTCAATATTGTAGCACTGACTTTATCATAAGTTGTGACCAGGACTGAAAGTTGATCAAATTCAGAGGTACAGCAAAATAGATTATGTGTTGTCACACATGTGCCAGTAGGAGGCAGCTAAAGGGTCTGAGTAAGTGTAATAAAACATCTGACCAGGGTGTGGCGGAGTGCGCTAACTGTCTTTCTCAGTTCCCTACAGACCTTTCCCGGGAAATCCTGCAAGGTTCCGGCGCTTTCAGGCGTCACTTCCAAAGCCGGCCCCTTTGCTGACGTCACTTCTGGTTCCGGCCATTCTGATGACATCATTTCCTCTCCAGACCTTAAAAGCCTCCATCTTGGTCTATTATAGTCAGTTCTGTTTTGGACACGGTGATACGAAAAACCCTTTTGCAGCTGGGAAAAACAATATACGGGTGTCTGCCCCAAACCTTTGTAACGTCTTGGACTCTTGATTTATCACAGTGGGTTTAGAGTAGTCAGGAAACAGGATGCGTCAAAACTAGAAAATTGCACAATAAAATCAATTATCAGGAATCAAAGATCAGAGTCAAAAGTCGTTCCAAAACTACAACCACTGAGAACAAATTTGCTTCCTGAACATTTTTTGTGATTATGCTGGACAGATTCAAGTTTAACAGTAATGTACTTTCAGATTGACTCTATCACATGTAAATTTGGAGAAACACTAAATTAACGTTTATCGAATTTAGTGTGTTTAATCACTTAAGAATGCTGTTACATTACATTAGTTCAGTTGAGCTAAAAGTGTTTGGCAGCTGATTTTTATTTGTACTCAGCATCTGATGCTTCACATTTCAATGTCTGACAATAGTCGGCCAGTATTGGTGGATTCCACTTGCCCTGATCCCACTTTTCCATCATAGCAATGTCCTTGTGAAATCTTTCACTGTGCTTGTCATGGTCTGCTCCAAGATTAGCAGAGACAAAGTCCACGTATGAATAAAAAAAAATGAACCTTTTGTGATATATTGCCTTTCATGGATTTGTATGCTAGAAGCATGTTGTGAACCAACTGAATTGCATCTGTAGATGCCAAAAAATGATCAAAAGCATCCTTGAATGCCTTTCATACAATTTCTGTGTGCCGTGCTAGCAGATCTTCAAACCACCTGTCACTTAATGGCGTGTCTGATTTGTGGACCAACAAAAATGTCTTCCTTGATCTTAGTATCATTTATTTATAGAAATATCTGCTTCAGATTTTGAAATCTGTCACCTTCCTTGTTCGTCGCTTTCACAAAACTGTTCATCAGTCTAAGTTTTATATGAAGCAAAAATATTTTTGGGTCAACAAGTGATTTATGGGCTGCACATTTTTAATATCATGAACCTCTTTAATAAGGCTTTCCCATTTGGTATATATAAGTTACAGTCCCAGTATCATCCTAAATCTCTACAGATGTTACAGCCTTCATAACATGAACATGCCGATGTCAACAATCATGTAGGTAGCAACTACCCTTGTTACTATACAATGGGAGGTGTGAAAATCGAAAGTACATCTTATGAGAAGGATTTAGTAGTCGCAGTGGACTCGTCACTATCAACTGCCAGACATTGTTCAGAAGCCATTAAGAAGGCTAAGAGAATGTAAGGTTATATAGCGCCCTGATGTGTAGTAGAGTCCAAGTCCAAGGAGGTTCTGCTCAAGCTTTATAACACACTGGTGAAGCCTCATCTGGAGTCCTGTCAAGAGAAGAGCGACTAAGCTGATTTCAGTGCTATGAGGAAGTTATGAATTTTGAAGAAAGATTAAAAGAGTTGAGCCCTTTCAGTTTAAGCAAACAGATAATAAGTAGTGACATAACCAAAGTGTTATAAATTATGAAGGGAATTAGTCCAGTGGGTCTGGACTGAGACTTTAAATTGAGTCACAGTTGAAAACTTGTTAAAGATAAATTTCACACAAACATTAAGAAGTTTCTCTTTACTCAGAGGACCACAGACAGAATAAGTGACTAAGTGGTGTGGAATACAGAAGGACTTTACAGACTTTCAAAACACAACTTGATGTTATTTTGAAAGAATTAAGTGGATGGGACTGGTGAGCTTTTTTGGGGTTGAATGGCTTGTTCTGATCCAGATTGTTCTAATATTGCAATGTTCTAACAGCAAAAAGGCAGTCACCCTGAAAAAAAGAGAGAGAACTTCATGACACTTGGGGTTAGAAACTATACAAGATGACAAAAGAAAGTTACAAGAAGAAATAAATGTAAGATTAGGCACTACAGATTAAGTGTAGTGGGCTGGTGCCCTGCCCGGGGTTTGTTCCAGCCTTGCGCCCTGTGCTGGCTGGGATTGGCTCCAGCAGACCCCCGTGACTCTGTGTTAGGATATAGCAGGTTGGAAAATGACTGACTGACTACAGATTAACAAATAAATAACAACAAAACAAGGTAAGGTCAGATGACCTGGAGGACAGAAAAAAAAAAACAACTCCAGTTAGGCTGGAGAGAAAAACAAAATCTGCCAGGGCTCCAAGGCCAAAAGTCTGCCCAGCCACCACTGGACATTCTACTTAACACAAATGTTGCTAAATCAAAACTATTAGTTTTCATGCATCACTTGATAGGATTCTGATGAAGTTGTGGACAGCTGATACATCTCCTGTCATTCCAACATCTAAGGAGGCTGCAGGGTGCCTTGATCAGGTGGCGGTGGCACAGATTGCCACCACATAAGAACCAGAAAGAAACCACAGAGAATAGTGAGGATGGGTGTAATGCAAATAGCAGATCCCTAAAGATGTTAATTCTATGCCCATATAGTCTGTTAAGAATACAACTGAAAGTAGCTACAAAAAGCCACATGAAAATGATGTGTTTTTAGCAGTTTTTAAAATGTTCCACAGTATTAGCCTGACAAGATACGAATAAAATACAGAACCCTCAACCCTTTTATAAAAAAATAAAAGACAAGTATGCAATCCAAAGTGAATTCGGTACATAATGACAGTTTCACATAGCACTTCTTTCATTGTTTATGTAGGTTTTTCCTGCAATTGTTTTGTTTTAATGGGCACTGCCATTTTGTTTAACTAATGTCACTAATCTCTAAAGTGGCTGTGCAGTTAAAATTATATCTGAATGTTTTTGAAAAACAGATGAAACACTTACTAAATAATCTTTGTTTTTGAGTACTTTTCTGCTTAAAAATACCTGGTTATGACTTTAGGGGTCCTTTTGACTACAAATGACACCAACCTCTTGCGTTGATCTTATTTGCTCTCCCTAACATTTCTTTAATCTCTGTTACTCAATTTAGTAAAAGTGGTCTGTGATGCTTTTAAGGTAAAAAAAATCCTGATGTCCACAATACATACACAAGAATCTTTGCATCCCATTTTTGGGGATGAAGTCTCAAGCTGACACATACATAAATGCAGAGTTTGAACGTCCATTACAGTTATGATAATCCAAATTCTCTTGCGGGCATAACATTTGATTCAGATATAAGTTAAACTTTATTTTTATTGAACATGTTTTTCAGACAGATAGGCTAATTGTTCTGAAGACATTTTGGGAGTGTCGTTTTGTATGCTTTATTTCGTTTCGATATCAGATTTGTTATAGTTATTTATTTTTATCATTGTATCATTTCCGTTATATGGTGTTGTTTTGCTGTTGCTTTTTAATGGCCATGGCCTTGTTGTTTCTGGGGACATCACCTTATGCCTGATAAAAGGAGTCAGTGTTTTCCTTAGCAATAAATTTTGGAAACAACTACTTAAGACCTTTAGCTTTGTTCTTTTGACTAAGCCAGTTCTGATCTCATTGCTCTCAGACTAGCCATTTGGTTTCCACTTTTCAAGCTCCAAATCTCTTGGTTTTTAGGACAAGCCATGTTCATCTTGACCAAAATACTAACTGACTATACCAACTAGGTGTATCTCAGAATTACAGACTGGATTTGACACGTGACGATGATTAACCGAATGTCTTGGCTCGGTTTTCAAGCGATTCACTCCACAACACCACTGCTGGCCTAATGTCCACTTCTGTCCTGCACCTTGTGTTTTGAAGTTCATTAGTTGTAACACACAGAGTGCACAGCTCATATTCAGTGACTTCATTATTACTTTTATTATAATGCCATTCAATTTGATGCTATTTTGAAATCTTTTTAGTTTTATTATTGTTTAGGTTCATGGGTAGCCAGCGTCACTCTTGGCAAAGCTGGATGAGAGGTGGGACCCAACCCTAGAAAAATTCTATAACTATGTATATTACATACGGAAAAATCAAAAATTCTTTTTAATGAAATGTTGTGAATACGGTATTCTAAAATGTTATTAAATCCTGCAATCTTTTTAAAAATAAAGTAGAATATTAAAAAAAAACTCTTCTAGTCATGACAAAATTTTCAGTCAGATTGTCACTTTTGTGAAAAGACGTTGCAGACATGGTGAAAGGGAGTGTGAGGCCTAAAAATGAACCACAACGCAGGTCAGGACCTTCACTGGCCGATCTTAATGTAGCCAGTGACAGCGCCAGCTCAAAGGTACATGGTGTCCCTAGGCTTTAGTGGGTGGGTGTTCCCCCTTGCCCATCATAGTGCATTTATAGTAATATATTAAAATTGAATGGGGGGCTTTGGAGAGAGAATATTCATATTAATAAATTAAGTCGAAGAGCACAATTTAGGTACCCCCTAAAGTTCTAAACATGTTCATAATAATATATAAAATCATGCCTTTGGGGGTTCCCTCTTGGATATTATAGCACATTCATATTTAGATGTGAAATCAAAGAGTGGGGTGAGGTCCTCTTGTACTTTTCACGCTAGTGTGACATTTAGTAGATGCGTTGGGTGGGTGGAGGTGTTGTAGTTGGCTGTGTCTTAGCACCACTCAAGTCATGGTGTGTCTAAGCTGATGCCTATTCAACCTTAGCCTAGCCAGTGTTGCCAGGTCCATGGTTTCCTGACTCAAATATGTGATTTTTTATCGTTGTCTGTTGGAAAAAATGGGCTTTTGCAGGCTTCATTGTTTTGGGCTACATGTTTAAAAACCAGAGGTGGGCTGGCATCCTGCCCGGGGTTTGTTTCCTGCCTTGCGCCCTGTGTTGGCTGGGATTGGCTCTAGCAGACCAGTTAGGATATAGCGGGTTGCAAAATGGATGGATGGATGTTTAAAAACATTGTGGTATTTTGCTCTAATTTTCAACCCCCTGCCACTGCATTTTTAATATGTTTTTCATCTATCTGGCACTGTTTTCCCTGCTTGACTCGTATCAGGTCTTTACAATTGTAAAATCACCAATCTCCCTCATTGTGTGATGGTATATACCCATTCTATCACTCTGAAACATCTCTGAGGGGACAGCCTCCAACCTTAAAGATCTTTGATGGTGTGTACCTAACCCCCTCTTTCTAGTGTTATTATTTTGTCGACCTCAGGCATTGGGCTATTTTTTGGGCAAATTCATTATCTTTAAGCTGTCCTTCAGCTATACATTTTTTAGGGACCTAGTAACCCTACTAGAGTCTCCCCTGAATGTAACCTCCCCCCTAAGCATCCATCATGGCCAAAATGCGAAACTAGTTCCAAAAATATATAAAAATGTCTTACAAGAAAAACAAAACCATAAAAACTCAGGCTTGTAAAGACAACCCAAACAGGAATCTTTATAAATGGGTGCTTTATTAACAAAAAATAGAAAAAAAAAAGCACAAAAAGGGCAAAACGGTGTGCCTAAAAAGGCTGTTCAATGCAAACACTTCCAGCCCATAACCTGAAAGCAAAATCCAAAGACAGAAGCAAATAATTATAAAAAAAAAAAAACAGAGAATCCAATGAAAAAGCACAACTCACCATCAGCTCCTTACAAACTCAAGGATCTCCTGCTAGCGCCTTCCTTCTCAGCTGAATGGAAATGCAGAGAGAAAACCAATCAGCAGTGACATCAGAGTGTCCCCGCCTCCTGGGGCTCCACCAGTACATTAATGTTAAATAACAAAACAAATCTAAATCTTCTTTTTCCTCTTTATCTTTTCCCAAAACATCAAACATTATAATAATTTGAAAATAATAAAACAACAATTAAACAGAAAATGAATACAAGCCAGGAAAAAAAATTGGTTGTAACACATAAGTCAGAATAAATACTGTATGTCTAAGTAACTTACATGGTTTAAGTCATGTCATGTAACTGGGGTTTTTAATTTGTCTCCTATGTCTGCAAGTCCTAGTATAAACCCTGCAGTAGCTGGGGTCCCCAAAAACTTTCTTTTCATTTTTATTACTATTTAATTTAATTTAATATTGTTTCTTTGTATCAGTATACTGCTGCTGGATTATGTGAATTTCCCCTTGGGATTAATAAAGTATCTATCTATCTATCTATCTATCTAAAAAAACAGCTAATTAGTAATTTTCTTATTTTTATTTTCCTAGCATCCAAAACCAATCCGCCATCATTTGTATTAATAATTATCTGTGGAGTGATTGCAGTTTTCTTTCTGCTTGGCTTCATATTGCTAATGAGATGTGCAGCTAATCAGGCAAATGGTAAGTCTGTGGAGTGTATTTTGATTTCTGTTCATAGTTGACAGGTGAAATGGTTTCACACCCACTTGGGCTATTTGTAACTCCATAGTGAGTAAAAAAAAATGCCTTGGCCATGACTCTTCATTTTGGGCTATTTTTCTTCAAATTATGTATGATTTTGCAAACACAAAAAAGTCCTTTTGCGTTTTCACAACCCTTTACCTTATGAAACTGGCACTTTTTCTTTTCACCTGTGACAGTACAATTTCACACAACCCCTTCATTTAAAGTTTACAACCTGCCAGTTTCACAAATAATTATAGTTAATTCAACCAATGACCCTGCAGTCACTACTACTGCTACACAATTTTTGATAAAATTGGGTAAAGTTGTAGTTATCAACAAATGTTAGCTGGTAAAACAATTTGTCTAAAAAAGGAAAGCACAAGGGTGCCCTCTATCATCATTGCTTTTTGCATGACCTATTAGTCATTAATTTCAGAAATACATCAGAGATCTGCGGTGGGTTGGCACCCTGCCCAGGATTGGTTCCTGCCTTGTGCCCTGTGTTGGCTGGGATTGGCTCCAGCAGACCCCCGTGACCCTGTGTTCGGATTCAGCAGGTTGGAAAATGGATGGATGGATGGACATCAGAGATAAAAGGAATTATCAGAGGAAGACTCAAACAGGAGATATCACTATACGCAGATAATACGGTACTTTATATATCAGACCCACAAACATCTTTGCCTATAGTTATGAAGACATTAGCAGAATTTCAAAATACATCTGGGCTTAAAATATATTTGAATTAAAGTGTGCTTTTTCCAGTGAACTCTCCAGCACAACATACTAGAATGGACATCTATGTGTTCATTCTACCGAAACATTTTAAATATCTAGGAGTAAATGTCACAAGTAAATATAAAGATCTTTTTCAACACAATTTTTCTAACAGCATGGAAAAAAAATCATATAAAATGGTCTACCCTTAATCTTATATTAGCAGGGAGAATATCTTTCCTAAGCTTATTTTTTATTTCAGAGCATCCCTATATACATGAAAAAACAGTTCATTAAGAAACTAGACTCAATTATAGCTTCATTTATCTGGAAGATGCCCATGCATTTAAAAGGTGACTACAAAGACCTAAGGCAGAAGGTGGCATGGCAAGATATTCTTCTTAACAATGTTAATTCTTCCAGCTAAAGTGAGATGAAGGGTAGACCATCTATGCAAGTCTTGCTTACTTTTTTTCTATACAGACAGCAAAATTTTGTTGATAAAGAACTTACTTGTCATGTTTACCCCTAGATATTTAAACTGATCTGCGATGATAAAAGGGAATGTGTCCAATGTACAGTGGTGCTTGAAAGTTTGTGAACCCTTTAGAATTTTCTATATTTCTGCATAAATATGACCTAAAACATCATCAGATTTTCACTCAAGTCCTAAAAGTAGATAAAGAGAAACCAGTTAAACAAATGAGACAAAAATATTAGACTTGGTCATTTATTTATTAAGGAAAATGATTGAATATGACATATTTGTGAGTGGCAAAAGTATGTGAACCTCACGGATGATCAGTTAGTTTGAAGGTGAAATTCGAGTCCGGTGTTCTCAATCAATGGGATGCCAATCAGGTGTGAGTGGGCACCCTGTGTTATTTAAAGAACAGGATCTATCAAAGTCTGCTCTTCACAACACGTGTTTCTGGAAGTGTATCATGGCACGAACAAAGGAGATTTCTGAGGACCTCAGAAAAACAGTTGTTGATGCTCATCAGGCTGGAAAAGGTTACAAAACCATCTCTAAAGAGTTTGGACTCCACCAATCCACAGTCAGACAGACTGAGTACAAATGGAGGAAATTCAAGACCATTGTTACCCTCCCCAGGAGTGGTCGACCAACAAAGATCACTCCAAGAGCAAGGCGTGTAATAGTCGGCGAGGTCACGAAGGACCCCAGGGTAACTTCTAAGCATCTGAAGGTCTCTCTCACATTGGCTAATGTTCATGTTCATGAGTCCACCATCAGGAGAACACTGAACAACAATGGTGTGGATGGCAGGGTTGCAAGGAAAAAGCCACTTCTCTCCAAAAAAAAACATTGCTGCTCGTCTGCAGTTTGCTAAAGATCATGAGGACAAACCAGAAGGCTATTGGAAGAATGTTCTGTGGACGGATGAGACCAAAATAGAACTTTTTGGTTTAAATGAAAAGTGTTATGTTTAGAGAAAGGAAAACACTGCATTTCAGCATAAGAACCTCATCCCATCTGTGAAACATGGTGGTGGGAGTATCATGGTGTGGGCCTGTTGTGCTGCATCTGGGCCAGGACGGCTTGCCTTCCTTGATGGAACAATGAATTCTGAATTATATCAGAGAATACTAAAGGAAAATGTCAGGACATCTGTCCATGAACTGAATCTCAAGAGAAGGTGGGTCAGGCAGCAAGACAACGACTCTAAGCACACAATCGTTCTACCAAAGAATGGCTAAAGAAGAATAAAGTAAATGTTTTGGAATGGCCAAGTCAAAGTCCTGACCTTAATCCAATCGAAATGTTGTGGAAGGACCTGAAGCGAGCAGTTCATGTGAAGAAACTCACCAACATCCCAGAGTTGAAGCTGTTCTGGATGGAGGAATGGGCTCAAATTCCTCAAAGCCGGTGTGCAGAAATGAACAAAAGTTACCGGAAATATTTAGTTGCAGTTATTGGGGGGTCACACCAGATACTGAATGCAAAGGTTCACATACTTTAGCCACTCACAAATATGTAATAGTCGATCATTTTCTTCAATAAATAAATGACCAAGTATAATATTTTTGTCTCATTTGTTTAACTGGTTTCTCTTTATCTACTTTTAGGACTTGAGTGAAAATCTGATGATGTTTTAGGTCATATTTATGCAGAAATACAGAACATTCTAAAGGGTTCACAAACTTTCAAGCACAACTGTAATATTGTATGCTTGAGAATTCACTGGAAAGAGCACACTTTTATTCAAATTAATTCTGAGACCAGAAATCTTTTGAAATTCTCTTAGTGCTGTTAGCACTGCAGCTCCAGTACTTTGTGGATCTGATATATACAGTACCATATCATCTGCATATAGAGAAACTTTCTGTTCAAGTCCTTCTCTGATAATCCCCTTTATCTCAATAACATTTCGACAGCGAATTGTCAGTGGCTCAATGACAATTACAAAAAGCAGTGGTGACAAGGGGCATCCTAAAAATCTTTAAAATCCCAAAATAATTGGTTTCTGAATTTTGCCTTTCACAACTGCGAAATCTCCTGAAAAATACATTTTAGTGTTAGTTTAAAATTGTATGTGAATCAAAATTTGCCTGTTCTGCTCATTGCTACTTTCGTGACATTTTAACTTATATAAAATAAAAGGCAGCATATATAACACTTACCACTTAGTGTATTTCCATCCATTACTGTAAACTGTGCGCTGTTTGCTGTTTTTTATTTCAACACTTTATTCCTGTTTTATTCTCGGCTGTGCTTTTTACCTCTGTGAGCTCACAGTGAGATAATCACTTACTGTATGACACCTAAGTTGCTTTTTATTTACTTGTTTCTTTATTTTATGCAGTCAAGTCACAGTCAAGAGCACGTATGGACTCCAATGTGACCAGCACCATGTAAGTATAAACCTCCCAACTGACCCAAGAAGTGATCCAATCACCTGTTTGAAAGTATTCATTCACTTCCATACTGACTTTGGTGGGTGCAGGAATGACAGACTGCTGGAAGAAAATTTGGGGCACCAACAGGGTCATCCTGTTTAATGAGAAGTCAAAATAAACAAAAGAAATGTCCCTTAGGCATTGTTGGCCTTGTCTCTGGGCTGCAAATTAAAAAAAAGAAAGACTTGGCTTCTTAGCCATGGATTAGGAACAGTTTGCTCAGGAGCTCCGTCCAGTTGTCTGCTCTTGCCAAAATGATGCCAAATAGCTGGAGTTCTTATGAACGGGGTACTGAAAAGGAAGGAGTCAAGTGCGCTCACTGGGTGGTTTCTCTATGTGGCAGGGAGACAATGAGAAGACAATGTTAGCGATAGCGACCCCTCTCGTCCCAGTGGGTTAGCATACACCTCGACAGAGCCCGTAAGGAGATCCTCTGATGAGCATGTGTGACATGCATTGACTGCGTTTGCAATTATATATATTTTTGCTCAACAGATGTTTTTATCCAAAGCAACTCACAATAGAGTTCAATATAATAGAGTGTCATAGGTCAACGGTACAAAATTGATAAAAGTGAAGAGCTCAGAGCAATATAGAAACGAATTACAATTTCTAGGTTATAAAAACCTAACAGCTAAAATCAGTTAGGCAGAAATTCACCCAGCGAGAGTCTTCAAACATTTCTTAAACACATTGAGATAGTCAGAATTTTGAATGGAGGTGGGCAGCTCGTTCCACCAACTAGGAGCTAAACATGAAGAGAGATTGGATTGAGATTTGAATCCACACAGAGGTGGCATCAACAGGTGGCATTCATCAGCAGACCTGAGTGGTAAAGAAGGTACATAGAACCTCAGAAATGCCTCCATGTCTATAGGTGCTGACCCATTATTTACTCTGTAGGCAGGCATCAAAGATTTGAACTCAATACATGCTGCTATAGGAAGGCACAGTGACGTGACCTCCTTGGCTGGTTGAACACTAGACATGTCGCAGCATCTTGAATCTTCTGCAGTGGTTTGGTGACACCTATCAGCAAAGTGTTGCAGTAGTTCAGATGTGACAAGACCAAAACTTGGACCAGGTGCTGTGCTGAATACTCTGCCAGATTTGTTCTGATCTTGCAGATGTTATATACTGTAGATTGAATTTGCCAGACTGAGAGATGGCTGCACCATGCAATGTTGTCATCTTATTCCTTGCAAAATCATTCTCCTTCTGCCTTTTAAATGCCACACAGACTCGCACATAAAGCAGGACAAATCCCTGGAGTACTCTTAAAAATAAAGGTGCCAGAGTGGTTCTTCTGAGCGTTGCCATATAGGGGGAACCATTTTTGGTTCCCAAATGACCCATCCACTTGAAGTTTCCAGAAAAAAAAAACTTAACTTAGATCTGTGCAGTAAATAACCATGAAGAGATGTTAACAAATTTGTGAAGTACCAATTCTTCACGATTTTTAAAGGACTTTTGCTTCACACAATAACACAGGGGTTCAGGTTTCAGGTTTCTTCTACGTATTAGGAAGTTTTTCAAAGCACAAAGGACCAACTTAACTTGCAAAGAAACCTTCCCAGAATGAAATGGTGCTTGGTCAAGTAATAGCTCTATGTGGAACCACACAACTCCGTGAAGATCCATAAAGTGCCATTAAAGAACTAGGATTTTAAAGGGTGAGGGATGCCCTCTACAGTATTAAACACAACACAACGTCAGACCTGTGGCCGTATTTATTAAGCTTCTGTTTCCATAATCTAAGTGGAAAAAAATGGATGATCTTTTTAAAAAAGATTTTAGCAGCATCTTTTCAGAGGCAAATACAGCACAGAACTAACACAATGTTGCCTGTGTTGCGGTTATATGGGCTCCAGGCAGGACCAAGAGGGTCCAGGAGGGCAGACAATGGAAGTGATGTCAGCGGTGGAGTGGTAATTAAGCTTCTGTCCGGAAGAGAGAAGGCATTAGAACACAGCGCCAACCCCTGGTTAGTTGAGGAATTATCATCATCAGAGCCCTTAAGTTGCCTCCAAAGTGCATTAATGTGACACAAGCCATGAAATTAAATAAGAACGGTGATTGATCAGGATTAGTTTCTAATTAAGCAATTGGGTTGGAACAAAAGGCTGCAGCCACTGTGGCTATCCGAGTCGGACATTAATCACCACTGACGTAACATTCAAGATTTATGACTTTTACTATTATTCCCATTTTTGTCAGATCAATAGG
Organism: Polypterus senegalus; assembly: GCF_016835505.1. Taxonomy (NCBI): domain Eukaryota; kingdom Metazoa; phylum Chordata; class Cladistia; order Polypteriformes; family Polypteridae; genus Polypterus; species Polypterus senegalus. The sequence continues at coordinate 18,375,588 of NC_053166.1, read as the reverse complement.
TTTTTAAGAGTTCAGTGTTGTCTGGTGTTTTCAATACATTCCGCCTTTCCCAGGATATGCGCACTGATACACTGACCACGTTTGCATCACACTGCGATTTTTGAGCCAGCTAGGACCCTTTTCCTACTCTGAGACGCTTAATAACTACAGGCACTGGTCTCTTGGGTGGCATGGTGGCACAGTGGTACTGTAGCGCAGTAAGTAGACCGGGGTTCACATCCCGGGTCCACCCTGCATGAAATGTGCATGTTCTAAACATCTCTGCGTGGGTTTCCACCCACAGTCCAAAGGCATGCAATTAGGTGGATTGGTGATGCTAATTTAGCCCTAGTAGATGTGCGTGTGTATGTCTGTTCACCTTGTGATGGGCTGGCACCTTGTCCAGGGTTTGTTCCTGCCTGGCGCCCTATGCTAGTTGGGATAGGCTCTAGCCGGTAAGTGGGTTAGTAAACGACTGATAGGTCTTTCATAAAATTTCACGCTGTAAATTCCGCCTGATTTTCTTTTTCTCTTATAGGGAATATTGAGCAAGATAATTATAAAGTTTATAAACACTGGCCTTTTGATGAAGAAAAAGCAGAACACTGTGAGCAAAAAGTGACTGTCTGTCCCATCTTAGGCTAAATAATGGAGGTACCCGTCTTCCTCTGATGAATGAGTCACCCGATTTGAGTGGCTAACCTTCTTCACTTGTCCTGTACATACATCATAGACTATGCATTGTTAATTTGTCATTTTTTTTGTAATAATTTTTTGTAATGTCATTTATAACTGTATATATTTCATGGTATCAAATAGCTACCTTGCAGTTTAAAAGCTATAAAAGGTATGTTAGATAATCTTGTATTTTTTTCTTTAATTTGAATTTCATATTTAAAATCCTGTATAATTTTTACCTAGACAAATGAAAAGTTTACATAAAAAATGATTATTAGGAATTATTATGTTGATATGTTTTCTATATATTTTCTCTGGAATGCTTGGCGACAGTGGGGTGGTATTCAGTCATGCATGCCAAAGATAAGGGTATTTAATTTAAATTATTCATACTGCTTAAGATTCTCATTTAAAACTGTCATCTCTGCCCTCATGCCCAGCATTCATTGGGCATTCTTAAAGAGAATAAATAAAAATGTACATTAACAAGAAATACTGCCTGATGGATTTTTACTGATACTGTATATACTGTAGTTACAAGAATTAGAATGATAAATAAACTTTATGTAATGATTGAATATTTTCAATGGTAACATTAATGTTCAGGTAAGCCTTTGAAAATGTGATGTGCAACAGGTGCAGATACCCTGGTGGAGCTCAATACCAGGGCCTGAAACCTTTGTTACGAAAAGATCTGCCAACCAATTGGCATTCAGTCACCAGTCGGAGATTTGCAAGGAGCTGCTAAAATTAGCCATTTGTGCTGGCCTCCCTCTGCTTTTATATAACTTCCTGAAAGAAAGACAGCTGGACGTGACGGGATTATCCAGGTAATGATTTAATACTCAGGATATATGTGGAAGCCGACATCCATTTCAGGACCTGTAATCCTCATCACATCCACCGCCGTCGTGGGGTGAGACAGAGAAATAGAACACTTGCAGGACACTTCACCTAATTCCTGTGGACTACCGAGGCTGGCTGACTTGCTCTATAATGTAGATTTGTCCCACAGGGATTTTAAAGAAAACAAGTCACCATGGGAGAAGTTCAGAAGGTAGGCACTTATTTTTTTCTCCAGCCTTTGGAGTTTTTTTTTGTTTTTTCTGACCTTACTCTTATTCTATGTTAATTAATGTTGACTTATGTTTATCTTTTATTGTGTCTTCTGTTTTTCTATTCATTTTGTAAAGCACTTTGAGCTTCATTTTTTGTATGAATATGTGCTATATAAATAAATGTTGATTGATTGATTGATTATTGAATTCTTGTTGTTTAATTATATTCAGCCAAGTAGAGGAGCCTGAAATGCAAAGTAAAACCAGGCAGTATTAGTTTGTTTCTGCATGTGTTACCTAATTTAAATGTTTATTAATCCTGGTTAGTAAAATAATGAAAGTGTGTAAATATGAGGTGACACTTAATTTGTTTATACAGTAGGTCCAGTTTTGGAGCATCTCTAAAATCTGTTTAACAAATACAGAAGCAAGGTACTGTCAGACAATATTTGTAGACACTCTCAGAACTTACCATATACATTAAAGAAAATAAAAATAAACGTACCAAAATATTCAGACTTAATTCTACACCTTTCAGGAGGTATCATTCCATTAGATGTTCGAACTTAGTGCTGCCCACCAATTTTCCCTCTAAGGAGTAGCATATAGTGAGCAAAAAACATTGTTTATGAGCGACATTTTGTTTAAGCCAAAAATTTATAAGCACCAATTTTCGCGATCGCCGTCGGAATGAGCGATCGTGCGGGAAGTATGAGCGACGCTCTGAATTCGTGTGAGCGATCGCTCACGCGCTCAGCTTAGAGGGAACATTGCTGCCCACCCTGCTTTAATGACCAATAAGATGTGGGATCAGGGAGAGCAAAGCTCCTTTATTACCTCTTTTCACGTGCTGTCTACATCTCTTCATTTATGACATGCTGCGTATTATCCCTACAGAGCATTTCAGTCTCTTCTATGGCACAAATTCTGGAAAGTAATTGTCAATTTTGTATATATAAAGTACAGTAGACATGCAGGATATGGAGTGAATTTTGAATATTAAAGCTGACTTAGTATTTTGAAAATTCTCCTGTGATGAACAATGCTGGGGTTCCTGTCTTGAGTTCAGTGGTGAAAGAAAAATCTGGCGGCCCTAAAGTGGATTAAGTGAGGTTTAACAATGGTATGCTATTCAGAATTCACTCTCTATATACTTTATATATTTAAAGTTTCACTTTATATGTTGAGAATTCACTTCATATATTAAGTTGGACTTTATATAAGTTTTTCATTTCAACTCAGTTCATTACTGCATAGCTATTCACTGAGTTCAGGCCAAAGTGCTGTAACAATTGTTTTAGTAGATATAATTACACTTTACAAATTACTAATTACATAATGACTACACATAAAGACTGCCACAGAAAAAATCCAACTTGCTTACTCTGTTTTAGTTTTAATGTTTTTCATTCATTTTCAGGAAGACTCTAAGGCTTCTTGTTCCTTTTGTCTATTGTGTCTGAATTCAATCTCCTCTTTCCACTTGTTCAAATTGTTGTTTTGTCGCCATTTAACCCAGTCCCTACCTCGTGTAGACAGTCATGCAAATGTTTCTGCTGTACTGGCTGCTGTCTATTTTTTTAACCCTTATTTCAGCCATCTGTCATCAGGTCTTATCAGACCTTATGGCGTTGATTAACCTTTTTGTTTCCTAAATTCATAATTAAATACCTAGTAACACCTGAATATTCTGACTCACTCAGGGCTGTAGCCTTAATTATTTAAGCATAATTAAATATAAGTATATTTGTTTCCTCCTCATTATTAGATAAATAATGACAGGCAATACATACAGTACTAGCCGTCTCCCATGGCTTCGCCCGTGTAGAAGTAAAACAGGACAGTGAGGAGGGTCCTTTCCGGCTTCCCACTCCTGACATCATGCTTCCCCCTCCCCTCGGCTCGCAGCCTCTGTCTCAGATTAGTGCAAATATATCGCTCTTGCAAGCGAACTATGATTCTTAGCACGATAAGCGAAGTCGCAAAATGAACCGGAATGTTCAATCAAATTCTAGAAAAAAAGTAGTACTCTCGTTCACTAGCTAAGTGGGTGTAAGATATGCCCCAAGAATGGCGCATGAGTGAGGAGGGCCCCCCTCCCCTCGGCCCACTGCGTCTCTCTCGGATTCACGCAAATCAATCGGTACCACAAGCGAACTTAATGCAATGAGAGAAGTCACAAAATTAACCTGAATGTTCAAGCAAATTATAGAAAAAAACCTGATCTAAACTCATTAAGTAGTTCTCTCGTGAAAAGCGGATAGACAGACAGACAGACAGACAGACAGACGTTGGATTTTATATAAATAGAGATATAGAAGGTGCTATGTGTATATAGATGAGAAAAGTATTCCCTCACTTCTTCTTCTTTATCTTCCTCTTCATCTTTTCCCACTTCTATGTGGGGTCCATGTGTTTGATCAACCTTCTCCAAACAGCTCTGTCCTGTACCTCCTCACCAGTCAAGATCTTTAATTCAGATCTTCTTTACTTTATCCATACACCTCCACTTTGGCCTCCCTGACTTTTTCTTCTGTACTTCTATTCCCATTACTCTTTTGCCCACATACTCTTTTTCTCTCCTCATCACATGTCCATACCACCTAAGCCTACTTTCCTGTGCTTTCTTAGATTTCTCTCCCACTTTTGTTGTACCTCTGAAGGTCTAATTTCTTATTCTGTCTTTTGTTTGTAACTCTACACATCCACCTCAACGTCCTCATTTCTGCCACATCCAACTTCTTCCCCAACATTCCCTTTAACTGCTCATGTCACAGATCCGTACATCATCACTGGTCTTATCAGCCCTGACCTTTAACCTTCATCTTAATTCTTTGATCACACAATACTCCTGATACCTTCTAATTCTCCATCTTGGGCTACCACAGATCTTAGCTATTTAAACTTCTCATCTCCATGCAGGCTAATTCCTGTATCCTGATCATCATTTAACATCATATTTTCTGTCTTCTTCATAATTTTCTTTAACCATCCATCTTTCAAAGCCCTTCTCCATTCTTCCAACATCCTTTCCACTTCTTCTTTTCTGGTGTTACACAACATAATGTCATCAGAAAATGCCTGCACCAGGTTGATTGGTCTTTTATCCCATGACTTGAAGCATTCATAACTAGATCAAACAGATAAGAACATCAAGAAGACTCCTGGTGCAGACGTACTCTAACTGGATCTTGTCTGGTACCTCAACACTGTTGTTAACCTGAGCCTTCACTCCCTCATACATATCCTGGACAATCCTCACATTCTTCTCCGGTCTTTGATTCTCTCTCGTGCACCTCCAGACCTCTTGACTTGGCACTCTTACCATAAGCCTTCTCCAAATCAATAAACACCATTGCAAACTTTTCTGTTTTCCTTGATGCTTCACTGTAAGCTGTCACAATGCAATAACTGCATCAGTTGTTCTTCTCTCTGGTATAAAACCAAACTGCTCCTCTCCTTTGGTGGTATCTTCTTCTCTTCTCTTTATAACTTTACAGCTTTATCCCTCTATAGTTTCCACAATTCTGAATATCATCCTTACAAATGAGTACAATCACACTGTTCCTCTACTCCTCTGGTATTCCCTCCTGTTCATTAATTATCTGAATTAAATACTACAACACATCTTCTTCCTCTTCTCCTAAACTCTTCCGCACTTGTTTTATATTCCATCTCTCCCTGTTGCCTTTCCATTCTTCATCCTGTACAGTGCTTCCTTTACTTCCTCAGTACTAACTCTTCACTTATGACTCCATCTCTGAATACTACCTTGGATTTTCTTCATTCTTCAGCTTTTTAGAGTACCTCTTCCATCTGTTCTTGATCCTATCACGCTTAATCAAGACCACACCTTGCTCATCTTTCATCTGCTTTATCTGACTAAAATCCTCTCCAGCCTTATTCTTGTCCATCACTATTCTAAATATCATTCTGTCTCCCTCTGTCACCTCCAATTTTTCTTAAACTTCTTCCAAAGCCTCTGCCTTGGCTCTTGCCACTGCCCCGCAAGACACAGATTTGTTTATACAAACAGGAAAACCAAATAGTTTGAAACTAGTAAACTACGAGGGGGTCAAGCTAAAGTTAGAAAATGGGATTTATTAGAAAATGGAACAAACCTTAACAAAACTGATGCTGTCATTTCTCCATGGAGACTCCACCCTTCTCAATGCACTTGTGCCACCTGCCTGAATTCCAGCAGAATAAAAGGTTCTGTCTTGTCCTTGCGGCCTCTCGTATCCCCTTGAGAGATGCACAACTTTTTTTTTTCTCTTCTCACAGGGCTTATTCTCTGTCATCCAGAAACTGAAAGGCACCACAGAACAGGAACTACGGATTGTTCTGCTGGGCTTGGACAATGCAGGGAAAACAACTTTGCTGAGAAAATTAGCTTCTGAAGATGTGAGCACAATCACACCGACCCAGGTAAGTGCCGTACCATATGTAAAAGAAACACAACCAAGGATAGTCGATTTGGGGTCCCAATTAATATTGACGAACCAAAGGTGCAGTTATATAATACAATATAATGCAGTTTATTTTGGTATAGCCCAAAATCACACAAGGAGTGCCGCAATGGGCTTTACCAGGCCCAGCCTTTTAACACCCCAACCTTGATTCTCAAAGAAGACAAGGAAAAACTCCCAAAAAAATCTTGTAGGGAAAAAACTGAAGAAACCTTAGGAAAGGCAGTTCAAACAGAGACCTCTTTCCAGGTAGGTTGGGCGTGCAGTGGGCATCAAAAAAAAGGGGGGTAAACGCAATACAATACACAGAGCAGAACAGAAGTCATCCTCAATACAATATAATTGTGCAATAGAAATATTACAAGTACAGATCAGAATTCAACAGTAGATGATATCAAATAATAGGATTTGAATTTGTTCAGAGTCCTGGAGACCTCAGCCATCAAGCTGACTGCCCCTATTGGAGTCGGCGCTGGACCAGCCAATCTGATGAAAGGACCCCTCTACCTGATGATTCCTGCGATCCTCCATCAGGGATGACTTTACCTTAGGCAGGCAGAACAACTTGGCAGGTGGGCAGTGGCACCAAGTGCCACATTTGAGTGCCAACAAGAGAAAGAGAAGAGGTGAGGGTTAGTAACAAATTCTAACTATCATGTTACTTATGTTTTAGATATAAGCAACAACAACAACAACATTTATTTATATAGCACATTTTCATACAAACAGTAGCTCAAAGTGCTTTACATATTAAAGAATAGAAAAATGAAAGACACAATTATAAAACAAAATAAATCAACATTAATTAACATCGAATAAGAGTAAGGTTCAATGGCCAGGGGGGACAGAAAAACAAAAAAACTCCAGACGGCTGGAGAAAAATAAAATCTGTAGGGATTCCAGACCATGAGACCGCCCAGTCCCCTCTGGGCATTCTACCTAACATAAATGAAACAGTCCTCTTTGGATTTAGGGTTCTCACGGAAGGGCTTGATGATGATGATGATGGTCACATAGACTTCTGCCTTTTAATCCGTCCATCATTGTTGGAGCATCATGAAGCTTTGCTAAGGACTAACAGCAGAGATGCAGTCTGTACAGTTAATCAGCAGCTCCAGTCAGGGTGTGCTAAACTGAAGTAGTGAATCTTCAGCTGGGACTTCAAAGCTGAGGCCAAAGGGGCATCTCTTATAGTAACAGGCAGACCATTCCACAGTTTAGGGGCCCTGTAACTAAAAGCTCGACCTCCTACTGTTATTTTATTAATCGTTGGAATCATAAGCAGTCTGGTATCTTGAGATCTTAAGTCAAGATAAGTTCAGACAGCAGTAAGCTGGACCTTGGCCATCTGAAGCTTTATTTGTTAAAAGGAGGATTTTGAAACTTAACCAGGAACCAGTGTAAGCATTTAAAAACTGGAGTTATGAGTTCGTATTTTCTTGTTCTTGTAATAATTCTTGCAGCAGCATTTTGGATAAACTGGAAGCTGTATGCAGAACAGTTTGAACATCCAGTGAACACCACATTGCAGTTGTCAAATTCTGCGAGAAATAATTTCTCAGAATCCCGGTTATTTAGAAAATACCTTAATTCCCCAACATTTTTAAAATGGAAGAAACATGATTTAGACAACTTTGTAATATGCACTTAAACTGAAGTAGCAGAGGGCGTTGAGGGTTAGGAGTTAGCCGAAGATCACAGATACTCCTCAGACTTCAGAACTGTGAAGGAAACAGACAAGTATGTGAATTCCTTAGTGTCTTCAATCGCTCTCTTCTTTGATTCTTTTAGCGTAACCTCTTTAGATCAGCCTATTGTTGATGACCCAAATTGGCATGGTGGTGCAGTGGTAGCACTGCTGCTTCACAGTTAGGAGACCTGGGTTTGCACCCCGGGTCCACCCTGCATGTTCTCCCCATATCTGTCTGTGTCCCCTCCTGGCGCTACAGTTTCTTCCCACAGTCCAATGACATTGAGGGCAGGTGGATTGGTGATGCTGAAATTGGCCAAAGTGTGTGGGTAGTGTGTGTGTGTGTTCACCCTGTGATGGACTAGCGCCCTGTCCAGGGTTTGTTCCTGCCTTGTTCCCGATTCTAGCTGGGAGAGGCTCCAACACTCCCTGCAACCCATTTCAGGACTAAGCCTTGTTAGACAATGACAGGTGACATGACTGTGATGGGTCACCACATGCATGACTGTGTAGTAATATTAGCCAAATGTGCCCAAGCATAAATTATACAGTGCCATCTATTTGGTGTACTATTTACAGCTGTAGTTAAGTGAAACAATGCCATTTACACATCACAGAGAGCTTTCATTTGCAAAAATGTTATAAAAATTCCCTATGACACCACCACCCTCTTATAACTTGCGAAACATTCAGACTGAGTCAATGACAAACAAAGACACACACAAGAAATACAAAGAGAAGCTGGTGAGGTAAAAGGACAGTGGAGCTCAAAATGTCAAAATGAAAAGAAAGGGTGCAGCACAAGGATGTGATGATTTTCGGGGTGTTCTTACAAACAGGTGAATATTGTGGGATGATATATACAGTATATATACTGCTCAAAAGAATTAAAGGAACACTTTTTAATCAGAGTATAGCATAAAGTCAATGAAACTTATGGGATATTAATCTGGTCAGTTAAGTAGCAGAGGGGGTTGTTAATCAGTTTCAGCTGCTGTGGTGTTAATGAAATTAACAACAGATGCACTAGAGGGGCAACAATGAGATGACCCCCAAAACAGGAATGAATGGTTTAACAGGTGGAGGCCACTGACATTTTTCCCTCCTCATCTTTTCTGACTGTTTCTTCACTAGTTTTGCATTTGGCTACAGTCAGTGTCACTACTGGTAGCATGAGGCGATACCTGGACCCTACAGAGGTTGCACAGGTAGTCCAACTTCTCCAGGATGGCACATCAATACGTGTCATTGCCAGAAGGTTTGCTGTGTCTCCCTGCACAGTCTCAAGGGCATGGAGGAGATTCTAGGAGACAAGCAGTTACTCTAGGAGAGCTGGAGAGGGCCATAGAAGGTCCATAACCCATCAGCAGGACCAGTATCTGCTCCTTTGGGCAAGGAGGAACAGGATGAGCACTGCCAGAGCCCTACAAAATGACCTCCAGCAGGCCACTGGTGTGAATGTCTCTGACCAAACAATCAGAAAGACTTCATGAGGGTGACCCAAGGGCCCCATGTCCTCTAATGGGCCCTGAGCTCACTGCCCAGCAGCATGCAGCTCGATTGGCATTCACCATAGAATACCAGAATTGGCAGATGCACCACTGGTGCCCTGTGCTTTTTACAGATGAGAGCAGGTTCACCCTGAGCACGTGACAGAAGTGAAAGGGTCTGGAGAAGCCATGGAGAACATTATGCTGCCTGTAACATCATTCAGCATGAGCAGTTTGGTGGTGGGTTAATGATTGTCTGGGGAGGCATATCCATGGAGGGTCACACAGACCGCTACAGGCTTGACAAAGGCACCTTGGCTGCCATTAGGTATCAGGATGAAATCCTTGGACCCATTGTCAGACCCTATGCTGGTACAGTGGCTCCTGGTGCACGACAATTCCTGGCCTCATGTGGTGAGAGTATGCAGGCAGTTCCTGGAGGATGAAGGAATTGATACCATTGACTGGCCACCACACTTTCCTGACCTAAATCCAATAGAACACCTCTGGGACATTATGTTTTGGTCCATCCAATGCCACCAGGTTGCACCTCAGACTGTCCAGGAGCTCAGTGATGCCCTGGTCCAGATCTGGGAGGAGATCCCCCACAACACCATCTGTCATCTCATTAGAAGCATGCACCGATGTTGTCAGGCATGTATACAAGAACACAGGGGCCATACAAAGTGCTGCGTACAATTTTGAGTTGCTGCAATTAAATTTTGGCAAAATGGACTAGCCTGCCACATCATTTTTTCACTCTGATTTTTGGGGCGTCTTTGAATTCAGGGCTCTGTAGGTTGATCATTTTCATTTCCATCAAACGATGTGGCATCCTTTCGTTCCTAACACATTACCCAGTCTATATCAGTATAGATATCCAGGAGGATTTCTTTTTCCCATTGAGATCTGATGTGTTTTCAAAGTGTTCCTTTAATTTTTTTGAGTAGTTTATATATATATATATAGTGAAATGATTAGACTCAACACATTCAGAGAGGTTTAGAGCAGTCACCTGTATAATCTGCCTGGCTGCAAATGGGGTTTGGAAATAGCACTGATGTGCATCGGTTGGAGTCCGTAGCTAAACTGTTGAAAGGTTGAAAATGTGGCAGCCGGAAGTGGTGTCATAAACCGGAAGTGACCTGCTTCTTGGCTCCGGAACCGGAAGTGGCGTCTTCGAGCTTGAATCTGATCTGATGAATTGGGTACATGTTTTTTTACATGTCTTTGTTAAACATTTGCTTTTTCATAAAGGGCTTCAATATTAAAAGTGTGGCATCAAATGGCATGAAACTGAATGTGTGGGACATTGGAGGTCAAAGGAAGATCCGCCCTTTTTGGAAGAAATATTTGGAAGACACCGACGTGCTGGTGAGTCTGTCCACTTTTTTATGATTCCCATATGAGACGCTGAGACTCTGTCACCACCAGTGGTGGGCAACGTTTCTTTTAAAAGTAACTTAGTTGCATTGCTCACTTCTTACAAAAAAGTAACTAAATATGATATGTACTGTAGTTAATTATTATAAAATGTTGTGCATTACAAACACTGCGTACATTTTTCTTCTTTTGTATGAAGACCTGTCAGCATTTGTTATTAAGCCCAGTGCTTGAAGCAGACATACAGTTTACCGACTTTACTCCATTTCTCGCCTTGGTGTAACCAGCATATCCCATTCAGCATCTAACCTCCAATACACACCCCGCTCTTATTTCAAATTTACGAATAACATTCAGATGGACACTCCAAGGGGAAACCTATCACTGCAACCCACCACCCCGCCCTCTGATCTAATGTATGTAAGTTGAAATGCATTGCGAGGAGGACCAAAGACTAAGAAGCTGACAAAAGCGGAAATTATCAGCACTTATTTGTCTCCTCTTCAGGCACTGCCTAAATTCTATGCCCAGATATGAATCTTCTTATGTTTTGTAGATACGTTCTTATGCCATGAGGTTAAGTGCCATCCATCCTCTTTTTCAAATCCCAGCCCGAGTGCAGAAAATAATGATATGAACATCGGCCCCTGTGCCCCCCGATCACACTGTTTTAACATATCAATAGCAAATAGCAGCATGGAAACGAAACTATATCTTTATTTATACGTTTCTTCTGATGAATCACACACAGCACACTTTACTGCTCAGCTGTGCAATTGAGCCCTGCATAGGACCACCGTACTGCCCACCATGTTTGCTTCTTGCCTTACGCCCAGTGCTGCTATGATAATCACTGACTCCTTGTGACCCCAAACTGAGCACATGCAGGACTGAATGAATACTGACAGCTTTTGTTGTTTCTTTTCACTTGTTTGAAAGATACACTCTTGCTTTTTTTGGACTGTCAGGAATAAGCCTCCTTAGTAACACATTAAAGCATATCTGTTTTGTAATGTAACACGTACTTTTACTTCAAGAAAATCAACATTGTGTTTTCTTACTCATTATTTTATGGTCGTAACAAGGAGATTTCCTTGGACTGGCCACATATAAGGTTCATGAGTACTTCCAAACCTCTCATGTACTGTAAAATATTTAGGTTTAAAATGCTTTAATCTGGTTTAAAAATTGCTAAATTTACAACTGCAAGACATTACAGCAGTGGTAAAGACAATGCAGATCATTAATGATATAGAAAGTTCCGGACTGATTAATGGTGTCTTCTCAGTACTTTTTACTGTAAATAATGCTATGGGTGTCACTAATGATCAGCAAAAGAAAAACCCCTGAAAAGTCTGGACCCCCTGAAGGTCGTAGTGAAGGAGAGAATGAAAGCAAAACTGAGTGCCGTTATGAACAAAGCTGCACATCCTCTCTCTGACACTCCAACACTGAGGACTTTCAAACAACACATTATTCAGCAGAAATGTGTCAAGAAACACTATGAGGGCTCCTTTATAACAATGGAATTATGCCTGTATAGCGCCTCACCGAAACGTCAGAAGCTTTCTTTCCTTTGCAGTTTTATTTCTTTTCAGTCATTCTGGTGTTTGTACAGACCATAGTATCTATCTATCTATCTATCTATCTATCTATCTATCTATCTATCTATCTATCTATCTATCTATCTATCTATCTAATAGTGCCTTTCACATCTATCTATCTATCTATCTATCTATCTATCTATCTATCTATCTATCTATCTATTATACAGTGCCTTTCACATCTATCTATCTATCTATCTATCTATCTATCTATCTATCTATCTATCTATCTATCTATCTATCTATCTATACATCTATCTATCATATAGCCTATCTATCTATCTATCTATCTATTATATAGTGCCTTTCACATCTATCTATCTATCTATCTATCTATCTATCTATCTATCTATCTATCTATCTATCTATCTATCTCTATCATATAGTGCCTTTCACATCTATCTATCTATCTATCTATCTATCTATCTATCTATCTATCTATACATCTATCTATCATATAGCACCTATCACATCTATCTATCTATCTATCTATCTATCATATAGCGCCTATCACATCTATCTATCTATCTATCTATCTATCTATCTATCATATAGCCTTTCACATCTATCTATCTATCTATCTATCTATCTATCTATACATCTATCTATCTATCATATAGCCTATCACATCTATCTATCTATCTATCTATCTATCTATCTATCTATCTATCTATCTATCTATCTATTATACAGTGCCTATCACATCTATCTATCTATCTATCTATCTATCTATCTATCTATCTATCTATCTATCTCTATCATATAGTGCCTTTCACATCTATCTATCTATCTATCTATCTATCTATCTATCTATCTATCTATCTATCATATAGCCTATCACATCTATCTATCTATCTATCTATCTATCTATCTATACATCTATCTCTATCTAATAAGTGCCTTTCACATCTATCTATCTATCTATCTATCTATCTATCTATCTATCTATCATATAGCCTATCACATCTATCTATCTATCTATCTATCTATCTATCTATCTATCTATCATATAGCGCCTTTCACATCTATCTATCTATCTATCTGTCTATCTATCTATCATATAGCCTATCACATCTATCTATCTATCTATCTATCTATCTATCTATCTATCTATCTATCTATCTATTATATAGTGCCTTTCACATCTATCTATCTATCTATCTATACATCTATCTATCATATAGCGCCTATCACATCTATCTATCTATCTATCTATCTATCTATCTATCTATCATATAGCGCCTATCACATCTATCTATCTATCTATCTATCTATCTATCTATCTATCTAATCAACTGAATCTGCAGCAAAACTCAGCGTTTCACAAGCGATGTTTCACTTCCAGCGAAGTCTGTGTCATTGACACGAGAAGCGAGACGTTCAGCTCCTGTCTGTCCTGTTCACATGCATTAATTCCACGTGTGTTTGCATGTCATTTAGCTCTCTATTGGAAAACATAAATGAATCCCCGTGTCATTCCCAGTGACATGTAGACGTGTTGTTGCGCCCTGAGACGTGTATTGTGCTTGTACTGGTAAGAGGACACCCACTTTGCCAGTTGTGGTGACAGTCTTGCCAATCTCATTCCTAAAGTAATGAAACTCAACGCTCCAAGCTGCTTGAAGCAAACAAACTTTCATCTACAGGAATCAAGAAAGCATCAAGGGCAGTTTCCTTTGATGAGGGAAAAAAATGAATGTAAATGATTTTTGAACAAGGTTGCAACGTAACAAAATGTGTAAAAAATGAAGGGGTCTGAATACTTTCTGTAGGCACTTTATCTCTGTGTAATGTGGAATACTAAATGATTTGATGTTTAACTATGTGGTGATAAGTGTGCATTCTTCAGTAATCCCTACTTAAGGGTCCACAAGCTCTCATATATTTTCATATTTTACCAGCATATCAGAAGCTTTCAATATGTCAGACTGTGCAGAGATGGCTATCCAGCGTATTGATGTTTTTTAAGTGTCATTAAGACCAGAAGAAGCCTTTTTAATATCTTATTACATAACAGCTTGTGACTAAGAGATAAATTAACAGGTAGCACCCAATTTAAAGAGTTACCCCAAATGTAATAAAACTTCATTCTGACATTTTTATACAACAAATACATTCAGACTCTCAAGACTGGCTGCAAAAGCTCCTTGTAACCCACCAGTGGGGTTGTACTTGTAACTTGGGGGTGTTTGACATTTAAAGGCTTCACGACGTCTACTGGGTCAGTAAGTACAGTAGAAATGGACATTATGGACATTTGCTGCAGCAGCGACTGCTTCTTGTGATACGTCCCGTGTTTATATCAAGTGAAGTGTGCTGTTTTCTTGTTCTTTCAGATTTACGTCATAGACAGTGCCGACAAGAAGAGGTTAGAAGAAACTGGACAGGTACACAGTTTTATTTCAGCCTGCCATTCTTTAAATTGACTAGATGGACATTCACACTGAGCCCGACTCATATGGCGTTTCGATCCCATCAGCGTCAGTATGGCCTCTCAGAATGGACTTTTTTAACAGGCCCTCCTAACCCATAAATGTAGCCAGAGTCAAATATCATTTTTCAGTGGTGTGTTCCTTTAATGCAGTTCAGATATGCTCACATTTAAAAGGGCAGCTTTGAATTGCCAGTTTAGCACCTCGTTATGGAAAGCAGAGTTGAGTCCCACATCAAGAATAAAATGACAATGCTGCCACCTAGTGGCTCCTTACTTCTCAGAGTTCACGTTTCCTGGTTCCTTCTTCCTGGAGGAGCTTTTCAGTTGTTTTCCGGACCACAGATCTGGTCAATGCCACCTCAGCACACTTGAACCAGTGAACTCTTCCTTTACTCCCGAGTTATGACACTTGTAGTTCTGTTGCTGTTTCTGTTTTTTCTCACATTGCATGATTTTTACTTTGGGATTTAAAAATTTCTGACATTTTCATACATTATTTTGCACCCTCCTGATACTTCCTGTCACTCCGTGTCTCACTGCTCTTTTCCAGAATTGTTCTTATTCATTTTGTAAATCACACTGCAGCTCTACTGCCATGAAATGCACTGCGCAGAATAGACATTAAACCCTGACACTAACCCTTAAATGGCGGCTTTTTCCAGCAACATTCTGTCGGCTTAAGGGTGAATCGCATACTCAAGGACATTAATGGAAATTAAGGGGAAGTGCATTTGAAACTGACACCAGGAAGCACTTCTGTATGCAAAGAGTTGTGGGACTCTGAACAAACTACTGAGACATGGAGCTGAAGCAGAGACCCAGTGGAGATGTGAGGACTGTGCGGCTAATAGCTAAAAACACAATCTTGATGGACTGAATGGTCTCATCCTGGGAGTCACACTTCTAATGTATGTGTGCATGATGGCTATATACACTCACTGGCCACTTTATTAGGTACACCAGTTCAACTGCTTATTAATGCAGATACAGTATGTAATCAGCCAGTCATATGGCAGGAACTCAAGGCATTTAGGTAGGTAGACCTTGTCAAGACCACCTGCTGAAGATCAAACAGAGCATCAGAACTGGAAGGAAGGTTATTGAAATGACTTTGAGCGTGACATGGTTGTTGGTGCCAATCAGGCTGCTCTGAGTTTTTCAGAAACTGCTGACCTCCTGGGATTTTCACACACTGCCATCTCTAGGGTTTACAGAGAATGGTCCGAATAAAGAGAGAATATCCAGTGAGTGGCAGTTCTCAGGGCACAAATGCCTTGCTGATGCCAAATGGCAGAGGAGAATGGCCAGAGTGGTTCGAGTGGATAGAAAGGCAACAGAAACTCAAGCAAGCACTCGCTACAACCGAGGTATGCAGAAGAGCATCAATGAACACACAACACGTCAAACCTTGAAGCAGATGGGGTACAGTAGCAGGAGACCACACCGGGTGCCACTCCTGTCAGTTAAGAACAGGCAACGGAGGCTACAATTCACATGGGCTCACCAAAATTAGGTAATAGAATCCTGTAAAAACTTTGCCTGGTCTGATGAGTCTTGATTTCTGCTATAATATTCAGATTGTTGGCTCAGAATTTGGCATCAGTAACATGAAAGCATGAATCAATCCTGCCGTGCATCAATGGTTCAGGCTGGTGCTGGTGTTGTAATGGTGTGGGGGATATTTTCTTGGCATACTTTGGACCCTTTAGTACCAATTGAGCATTGTTTAAATGCCACAGCCTACCTGAGTATTCTTGCTGTTGTCCATCCCTTTATGACTGCAGTGTACCCATCATCTGATGGCTCCTTTCAGCAGGATAACGTGACATGTCGCAAAGCTCAAATCATCTCAAACTGGTTTCTTGAACGTGACAATGAGTTCACTGGACTCAAATGGCCTCCACAGTCAGCAGATCTCAATCCAATAGAACACCTTTGGGATGTGGTGGAACAGGAGATTCACATCATTGATGTGCAGCTGACAAATCTACAACAACTATCATGCTATCATGTCAATATGGACCACAATCCCTGAGGAATGTTTCCAGTACCTTGTTGAATCTACGCCAAGAAGAATTACAGCAGTTCTGAAGACAAAACGGGGTCCAACCTGGTACTAGCAAGGTGTACCTAATAAAGTGGCCAGTAAGTGTATGTGTTACCTGATTCTCAATTTTAACACCCAGCAATACTTTACTCATTTTATTTTCTAGGAGCTGTCAGATCTTATAGACGAGGAGAATCTGAAAGGTGTTCCTGTGTTGATTTTTGCCAATAAACAAGACCTTGTCGCCGCCGCTCCAGCGAGTGAAATTGCTGAAGGACTAAACCTGCACACATACAGAGACAGGCAGTGGCAGATCCAGGCCTGCTCAGCCCTTTCAGGAGAAGGCGTGCAAGTAAGTGTCAACTAGCGTTGAGCAAACCCCGCTGAATTCGCTTTACCTTGAGTTAGTGGGACTCCATAAAAGTCAATGGGGAAGGAGAGGGTGAACTCGTTTCTGAGTGGCTATTAATGGTACAGTGGTCTTTGAAGGGTCCCAGAGAGCTACAGAACCTCTGATGCTGGCCCGACTATTGTGGGCCAAAATGGGACAAGAAGTGTGCAGCAACAGTGCTAATCACTACACCACCGTACCTCCTTCAAATAAAATTATGCTTCATGCTGCTGCTCATCTCGAGCTCCTGTCACTACGACTAACACACACCTTGCTGAGGCTGTGATGAAGGGGATCAGTGCTACATACTGGGGCGAAATCTGTCCTTGTCACTACCCAATCTGTGCTACATAGCAAGAAGCATAACATGCTTCATACAGAAGTGAAAGAAACAGCATTCAATGGAAAACAATTAAGTATTTTCATAATATTCTCATTATGGTTAGCTGATGTACCCCTCAAATTAAAATATTCCAGGTTTTTTTTAAGCTTATGCAGGATGGGAAATTTGGCCGGAGTACTGATCAGGTAATAATAATAATAATAATTCCTTACATTTTATATAGCGCTTTTCTCACTACTCATAGCGGTGGACAGCGATGTTCAAGTCTTTCCAGAGATCTTTCATGGAGTTCAAGTCCAGGCTCAATGACATTCACTGGGTTGACTCCCAGCCTCTCCTGTGATGACTTTGCTTTGTTCTGTTGGAAGGTGAACCTTTGACCCAGTCTGTGGTCCTGAGTGCTTTAGAGCTTTTCTTCATTAAGCATATTTCTGTATTTACTCCTTTAGGCTTTCCCTATACTCTGAGTGGTCTTCTAGTCCCTGCCATGGTCTGATGTTTCACCTCCATTCTCCACTGTAGGAATGCTATTGCACAGGTGATCAGCAGTGCCAGGTTTCCTCCAGAACTTCCGCCAGACACGTCAATGTTGGTTTCATCAGACCAGAGAATCTTGTTTCTAGAATCCTTTAGGTGATTTTTTGGCATCTCCAAGTGACTTTCATGTGTTGCCTGACCCAGATTAGTGAAGTGTTCCAGTGATGAATGCTTTTCTGGAAGTTTCCACACATGTTCTCTGGAGTTTCCTCAGAACAATCACCCAGTTCTTGATTCCTCTCTTACTAACTCAGCTCTACATTTATTGTCATTCATCTACATATATCGTACATGGCCAAACAAAATTTGTTCCTTACTGTCCCCAGTGCACAGGCAACACAAAGTACATTTAATATACACTATAACATTACCAAAACCAGTGCAACAATACAATATAACAAAACAAAAGTCACAGAACTGTACAGCTCAAACAACTCTGTATATCCACAGTAAAGTGCAGAGTGTCAAGTGACAGTACATAATTGGGGGAATCTAATGGGGATATGGCGCTGGGTGACATGCAGGAGTCTGGCAGCTTGTTATAGGACATGGCTGTGCTGGTCCTAATGTTGCAGTATCTTCTACCTGACAGCAGGAGGTTAAACGGTGTGTGTGACGGGTGAGAGACATCTTTTACAATAGTACAGGTTCTACACAGACAGTGTGTCTGAAAAATGTCATCAGCTGTCATCACTGCGTGCTGCAGTGTCTCTTGTGCTCAGGGGCTTTGCTGTGCCCAAACCACTCAGTGATTCAGTATGTCAGGACGCTCTCCACATTTCCCCTGTAAAAGGTGGTAAGAATGACTTATGGCCAACCAATTCCCTTCAGTACTCTTCTTCTTCTTTCAGCTGCTCCCATTAGAGGTTGCCACAGCAGATCATCTTTTTCCATATCTTTCTGTCCTCGTCATCTTGTTCTGTTACACCATCACCTGCATGTCCTTTCTCACCACATCCATAAACCTTCTCTTAGGCCTTCCTCTTCTCCTCTTACCTGGCAGCTCTATCCTTCTCCTAATATACCCCTCATCTCTCCTCTGCACATGTCCAAACCAACGCAATCTTGCCTCTCTGACTTTGTCTCTCAGCCGTCCAACTTGAGCTGACCCTCTAATGTCCTCATTTCTAATCATCTTCGTCCTCGTCACACACAATGCAAATCTTAACATCTTTAACTCTGCCACCTCCAGCTCTGTCTCCTACTTTCTGGTCAGTGCCATCGTCTCCAGCCCATATAACATAGCTGGTCTCACTACCGTCCTGTAGACCTTCCCTTTCACTCTTGCTGATACCCGTCTGTCACAAATTACTCCTGACACTCTTCTCCACCCATTCTACCTGCCTGCACTCTCTTCTTCACCTCTCTTCCACAATCCCCAGTCCTCTGTACGGTTGATCCCGAGTATTTAAAGTCATCCACCATCACCAACTCTAACCATTGTATCCTCACCATTCCACTGACCTCCCTCTCATTCATACACATGTATTCTGTCTTGGTGGTCCTACTGACCTTCATTCCTCTCCTCTCTAGAGCAGATCTCCACCTCTCCAGGGTCTCCTCAACCTGCTCCCTACTATCGCTACACATCACAATGTCACCTTCAACAAATCTACTCCCATTCCTCTGATCTCCCTCTCATTCACACACATGTATTCTGTCTTCTTCCTACTGACCTCCACTCTAGAGCAGATCTCCCTTGAGTCTCCACAAGAAAAAAAGGCCCTTCTAGCACATTGCTCAGTTTGGCCGAGTGGCCAGTTCTAGGAAAAGACAAGGTTGTTCTAAACTTTTTCCATTTCCAGAATTATGGAGGCCAAAGTGATCTTACGAACAGCAGGAATCTGTTTTGTAGCCATTCCCAGATCAGGGCCTCAACACACTCCTCTCTCTGAGCTCTGCAGGAAATTCCTTCCTCCTCATGGCTTGGTTTTCACTCCAGTGTGGGACCTTCTTCAGACAGACGTGTGCCTTTCCTAATCAGTCCAGTCATTTGAACTGAGCACAGGTGGACTCCAAAGAGGTGCAGAAACATCTCATGGTGTACCTGAGCCCAACATCAGGTTACTTGTCACCTCTCTTACCAAGGTCCTAGCACTAGGAAGAGTCGTGTTTGTTCCAAATCACTTACATTTAAGAATTATGGAGGCCGCTGTGATCTTGAGAGCCTTCAGTGCTTCAGTTTCCTTCCCCAGATCTGGAGCTCAACACAGCCCTGTCTCTAACTCTGCAGGCAATGCCTTTGACCTCATGGCTTGGTCAGTGCCGGATTTAGACTTGATAAGGCCCTAAGCTATTTGAGACATGGGGCCCTTTATAAGCATATATGACAATTGCTCACTCGGACAATTTGTTTTGGGGGGGCCCTAAGCTATAGCTTGTGTAGCTTATACATAAATCCTGCACTGGGCTTGGTTTTTGTGCATCTGTAGGACCCCCTATAGACAGGTGGGCGTCTTTCTCAAACAGTCCAGTGCATTGAATTAACCACAATTGGACTCCAAATAAGCTGTAGAAACATCTCAATGATGATCAATAGAGCAGGGTGCACTGGAGCCAAAGCAAAGGCTCTGAATACGCGTGTCTGTGTGATACTTCATTTTTTTATTTTTAATAAATTAGCAAAATCTCCTTAAAACCTGTTTTCTTTTTGTCATTCTGGGGCATTGAAGGAAAAAAAAATGAATTTAAATGATTTTAGCACAAGGCTGCAACAGAGCAATATGTGTGAAAAATGAAGGGGCCTGAATGCGTTCTGAAGGCTCTCTATCTTGTGTCCTCGTCGAGTTTTCCTCTCACATCTCACAGATGTATGTGCGGTTGATTGGCATCTGTACTTTGGCCTGGCACTCCTGAGAGTGCCTTGTAATGAGCTGGTATCCCATCCAGGGTTCTTTCCTGCCTTGTTGTGGATGATGGCTGGATCAGCACCGGCTCCCTGCAGCCCTGAAGCAGATTATCAGGATAGAAGCTTTACAGATGGTTGGTTAATAATAAGCTGGTATAAAGTTGGCATGTTTAAAAACACAACCCTGGTTCTGAACCAAATGCCAACAAAACAGAAACAGAAAAGCAAAGATACAAGGAGAGTATTCTGCCAATGTCCGCCTTCCTTTACTTATTTAAAATGGCCGCCGGCAGGGCTGGATGCTAAAGTTTTGCTCTTCTTCATTCCTTTATAGTGAGAACTTGTAAGAGTGACGATGAACATGAGTGTCAGATATAATGCTTATAGTTTTTTCTCTTTTCCTTGCAGGATGGCATGAACTGGATTTGTAATAATATTGTAGAAAAGAAAAAATAGGCAATTCACCCATGGACTCAGGCTGTCTTCATGTACACTTTTGTTTTTTTTATTTTCATTTTGTTTAAAAAGATAATTGAAAATCCCTTGCTTTTAAGTGCTGCAGTTATATTTTGTGTTTTGTTACTACGAACATTGAAATTTACCAAAGAAGTTTTAAAGTTCTGCCTTTTTGCTTCCTATTTTGAAATACACACTCCTAAGACCGGGGAATGAAAATTGCTGTTGGAGCAAAACGTAATAATTTATGACGAGATCGCAGTGTGCTGAAGAGAAGGAAACTGAAATGAAGCCTAACCAGCCTGTCAATTCAGAACGACCAGCCTCTGATGATGAAGCAGCGGCCTTTGGTTTGCTCGGCGACATCTTCAATGGTGAGCAGTCGAACCAAGCGTTTTGTGAGTGAATAGAATGAGACGTGTCACGTAAACTCCTCATACTGACTCATATCATGAGGGTTTAGAAAGATGCCATTTTTGTTTGGCTGGCGCAGTGGTAGTGCTGCTGCCTTGCAGTAAGGAGACCGGGGTTCGTATCCCTCTGTGGAGTTTGCAGATTCTCCCCGTGTCTGCCTGGCTGTCCTCTCACAATCCAAAGACAAGCAGGTTAGGTGGATTGGAAACACTAAATTGGCCCTAGTGATTGTTTGGCGTGTATTCACCCAGCGATGGACTGCCGTCCTGTCAAAGGTTTGCTCCTGCCTTGCACCCTGTGCCAGCAGAACTAGGCTCCTTGCTCCTTCATAAGACCCTGTTGAGGGTGTGACAGATTAAAAGGGTTTTCTTGCACCCTTGTACCCTCGGACCACATATCAGACACCAGATAAAAGTCCAAATAATTATTTATTATAATAGTTATGTGCACAAAGCACGCTCCTCTCCACAATTCTCCAATAATAAATCACAAAAATACAATAAACCAATCCTCCACTACCAGACGCTTAGCCACCCTGCCTCCCAACTCAGCTCGCCGTCTGGGAGCTCCCACAGTCCTTTTATATCCCCCGACCCGGAAGTGTTCCCAATTCAACAGTCCATAAGTCCTTATTCCTTCCGGGTCAGGGTAAACAATGCTTTTTCTCACCCCGGAAGCCCGTCGCTCTTCCTATGACGAACTTCCGGGTCATAGGGCACGAAGAACTCTTCGGTCCTCCCTGCAGCTCCCTCTCGTGGCCCCCATTGCATCCAGCAGGGCGGTGCATAAAAACTCCATTGTCCATGATGCCCTGCTGGTCTTCTGGGGATCTCCATGCTGCAAGGAGGGCTCCACCTGGCGGCTTGGGGGTATTGACCGGGATAAACAGCCGGCCATCCTCCACAGGGATAAGCGGGTTAGCAATTGACTAGAAAATGATGAAATATTTTTTGTTAAACCTTTGCAAAAATAAGCCTTAGTCTGATCTTATACAGCACCTTTTGTCAGGAGCCGTTTCATCAAGTGATTTATGAAGGTCATGTCTTTATTTTCCAGCTGCACCATCATAAAGAGTTTTGTGACACTAATCTCTTTTTCTTTAGCAATTGTCTTTGTTGGCACCATAATAAGTCATTGTATTAAGACTTCTCTTTGTTTTACAGTATATAGCGCCTTTCATAGTGGGCATCACTGTACAACCCCAATACAGCTTATTTTTTTGTATGAGTGCTGGTGCAGAGCACTGTGAACAATACTCAGTTAAAATACAAATATAACATATACGAATTATTAAACACAGAACAGATACACTTATAAATACAGATTTGTTAAAAACACAGAGAACTACATAGAAACTGACTAAACATAAATGGAAACCAACAATATCTGTTGTAAATGATGAGACAGACAAAGACAAAAAGCTGTGGCACCACCCTGGTGATGCTGTATGACTGAAAAATAACAAAACTCATTGAACGATGGGGGAGACGCCTTCTGCAGATTTGAGGCCCAAAGTGAGCTGAACTAAGACGGCCGATCTTCTGCTTATCAGTCCTTCCGGCAGGAAGACGTAGGAAGTGACATCAGTGGTGGTGGCCGCCAGTCTTCAGGTCTGCAGTTAACAGATTACAGCTTGGGCGTATTGGTTTACATTAATGCTATTATTATATTTTCAATCATAATGCGAGGAAATGTGAACAATGTGGTACTAAAGAAACATTAAAACATTAAATGGTCTCATGTTTGAAACATAGTAGGGTAAGACAAAATCTAATTGAAAAATTTATGCAAAAAAAACACCACTTCTGTTAAAATTCTTTTTAAAGTCTTTACTAAATACTACTACTAATACTAGCATTAAAAATTATAATTATAAATAGCTGTGCTATCCATCTACAACGGGTTGAAATCTAAGTAATCAATGCTGACCTCAACATTAACAGCTGCAGTGCACCATGCATTGGATACGTCTCTATTATAAGACATTTGTTAAAGGATTGATAAAAGTTGTGTTAATATTTGTGATGCACCATCTGTTGGAATGACAAATGCAATGCAGACATCTCTGTTATGTGCCATTTGACAAGGGATTCCTAAAAGCAGTGTTAATGTATGTGATGCACCAACTATTGGAATGTAAAATACAATTCATATGTCTCTGTTATACCATTTGGTATGGGATTCATAAAAGCAGTGTTTATGTTTGTGTGCACCATCTGTTGGAATGATAAATGCAATGCAATTAATTACTACAAATTTTGTGAGGTGCCATCTGTTGAAATGACAAATGCAATGACTATGTCTCTGTCATATGCCATTTGGTATGGGATTCATTAAATCAGTGTTAATATTTGTGATGCGCCCTTTGTTGGAAGCATAAATGCAATCCATTTTATTACCACAAATATTTGTGATGCACTATCTGTTTAAACAACAAATGAAATTAATTTTTCTCTGTAATATGACATTTGGTATGGGATTCATAAAAACAATGTTAATGTTTGTGATGCGCCATCTGTTGGAATGACAAATGTGATGTTGTGAGGCGCCATCTGTTGGAATGACAAATGTGATGTTGTGAGGCGCCATCTGTTGGAATGACAAATGTGATGTTGTGAGGCGCCATCTGTTGGAATGACAAATGTGATGTGATGCGCCATCTGTTGGAATGGCAAATGCAATGACTATGTCTCTGTCTTATGCCATTTGGTATGGGATTCATAAAATCAGTGTTAATGTTTGTGATGCGCCCTTTGTTGGAAGCATAAATGCAATCCATCTTATTACTACAAATATTTGTGATGCACCACCTGTTTAAACAACAAATGATATACATGTGTTTCTGTTATGTGACATTTGGTATGGGATTCATAAAAGCAGTGTTAATATTTGTGATGTGCCATCGGTTGGAATGACAAATGCAATGCATTTTATTACAACAAATTTTGTGAGATGCCATCTGTTGGAACAACAAATGTAATGACTATGTCTCTGTCATGCCATTTGGTGTGGGATTCATAAAATCAGTGTTATTGTTTGTGATGTGCCATCTGTTGGAATGACAAATGTGATGCATCACTTTAAACAACAAATGAAATGCATGTGTGTCCGTTATATGACATTTAGTATGGGATTCATAAAAGCAGTGTTATTGTTTGTGATGCGCCATCTGTTGGAATAAAAAATATGATGCATTTTATTACTGCAGATGCACCATCATTTGGTATGACATAGACATAACAATTGGACAAACATACAGACAGACACACAGACATTTATGCTTTTAATAAGATAGAAGTTGGATAAATAAAGTTGAAACCTCCATCCAGCAGATGGCAGCAATTGATTTTTATCATTTTTATTATTATCTGGTTAAAGACAGCAGGGTGTTCAAGTGGAATTTCTGACTCGGAAACTCCAATTTACCGTCTGTCCGGTAGACTGTGAACACAGCATAATAACCAGCATCTAAGCTGCTCTTGTTAAATGTTGCTCCATCGAATGACTGGTCTGATCAGTGAGCACACAGTGCAGGCTCCTTCTTCATTGGATCCATTTTCTTTTTTCAGTTTGACATATTTCAGGAGTGTAGAGATGTCCTCCTAAATCTCACATAAAGTCATTAGCTTTAGCAACTACAAGGGTCCAAGAGTTGTTCATCTGGGGTAGCACAGTGGGTTTATATCTGTGAAGTGTCACACTGTAGCTGCTTTTGATTGTGTTGCCTCTGTTAATCATTTCTGTTTCTGTCTCTTTTCATCTTCTTCAGTGTTGCTCTGCTTGCATTTGCTTCTGTTTGCCGTGTTTGTGAGTAATTTATTCCCCACTGCCGTGTTGTAATTGTGTTTGCTCTGTAAAGCATGTGCCAGTGGTGCAGGCTGTTAATGCCACTGTAACCCATTAGACAGGCTGTGAAGGCACTCAACCGAGTTCATTTGTTTTGGATTTCTTGCTTTTTATTATTAAAGTTCACATTGTTATTGTGATTATTTCATTGCCGTTTTCTTATTCCATTGTGTTTGACCCACTGATGGATCACAGCCCAAGCAGACTGGTTTGATCCCCGGCCCAGTCAGTTTGTGTGTGGCACTTGCTTGTTCTTGTCTTCGATTTTCCTCCTTTATGTGAAGACTGTCAGGGTTTACGTTGAGTGGGCTCTCTAAACTGGCCTCAGATACGCTAAGTGAGTTTGGGTTTGTGTAGACGTCTGTCCCGTCCAGTGCTGATTCTTGGATGGGCGCCAGTTCCATACCATCAAATTGGATTAAACAGGCTTGAAAAGAGATTACATTCTTTATAATATTATTTAAATTATATTATATCTCTTTGTATGACTCAAACATGTGCAAATGTATCATTCAAATGATGCAGCGCCTGTCATTATTCATTCTTCTTAGACATTTAAGCAGTTTTGCACACATCTTATAAAATGTTAAGCTAAATAATTTATTCTAGTTAATTAATGTTCTGCTAGGGTGGCGCAATGGTAAGTAAGGCTGCTTGGTTCAGGAGTCGGGTTCTCCTTGTGTGGAGTTTGCATGTCCTCCCCATTTCCTCCCAAAGACATGCAGGTTGGGTGAACTGGTAATGCTAAGCTGGCCTTGTCCAGGCATTGTTCCTGCCTTATGCTTGCTGGGATTGGCTCCTGCGACTCTACTCAGGATGCAGAGACTTTGGGAAATGTCTGCTTTGCTAAGTTTTAACCCAAAACAGTAACATAAAAAAAGAAAACCAAAACACAATTTCTCCTAGTAGGTCTGTTGTGTTGTATGTAGCCCACCTGATATCCCTGCTACAATAAGAAGCTGGCAAAAAGGTTATCGGGGATGGACCAGAAACTTAAATGAAGCGATCAAAATCGGACTGAATACGGAAGTCAAAATCAAGAGATCAAGAAAATCAGTAAACAAAACCAAAACGCTAGCAACAGTTGTAGTCAAAAAAAGGGTTCGCTGTTAGTCTTAAATAGTATATCATAGTTAACAGTTAAATACCCCGAAGATTAACCAACAACCATTGTGGATATCAATGAGCATACGGGGACAGCTTTTAAAGCCCCTTAAAAACCAAGCATTGCATCATGGGAGCCACAGTAAACAAAATAACACCACATTAATGCAAAAAATTTGTCTAGAGTCTGGAGTATCCAACACATCGCTCGCAAGCTGCCGGTAGCTCCCAACCCCTTTCCAAGTAGCTCGCCAAAGGGTTAATGAATCTACACTAATAAAAGGCAAAGTCCTCGCTCACTCACTCACTCACTCACTCACTCACTCACTCACTCACTCACTCACTCACTCACTCACTCACTCACTCACTCACTCCACTCACTCACTCACTCACTCACTCACTCACTCACTCGACTCACTCACTCACTCACTCACTCACTCGCTCACTCACTCACTCACTCACTCACTCACTCACTCACTCACTCACTCACTCACTGACTCATCACTAATTCTCCAACTTCCCGTGTAGGTAGAAGGCTGAAATTTGTCAGGCTCATTCCTTACAGTTTACTTGCAAAAGTTAAGCAGGTTTCATTTTGAAATTCTACACGTGAGGGTCATAACTGGAATCTATTTTTCTCCATATACTGTAATGGAGTTGAGCTCGATGGCCGTGGGGGGTGGAGTTTCGTGTGACATCATCACGCCTCCCACGTAATCACGTGAACTGACTGTCAACGCAGTACGTAGAAAACAAGGAAGAGCTCCAAAAATCGCTGAAGAAAACATGCATTATATAATTGAGAAGGCAGCAAAACAATAAGAAGCGAGCGAGTGACATATACAACCATATTCATAAGTGCTGCTATTCGGAAACAAAGCACAGTGTAAACCTAAAGTTTATATTAAGTTCATAGACAGGCTACCGCTGGCATTTCACATGCCCACAGGTAATGCGGGATACAAGTTTAATGAGAGGACGCAGGATATAAACGAGAGTTTTGATCACTTTGTAACTAAGTTAAAATTGCAGGTGAAGGGCTGTGCTTATGCAAATTTGTGGGGGGATTGACAGTTAAGGCAGGTGGGGGAGTCACGTCATCATCTCCCCTCCCATTCACCTCATTTCGCTCTGAGCTGAGCTCCGCGGCTAACACCGTCTTTCGAAGCAACTTCGTCAGACTGCCACCAAATACTCACAGAAAAATCCACAAGTTAATACACACGCTGTCTCTACAGTTTCTCCACACTCAATGTATTACTCGCGTCCCCTTTACACCCTCTGATCTCCCATTTCAATTCAGGTACCTCCAATTTCCAGTAAGGCTCTGCTTCGCGATGACAATTAATAAGTCTCAGGGACACACCCTACAAAAGGTTGCCATTGATTTGAGGCAACATTGCTTTCCTCCTGGACAAAACTGTACGTTGCATTCTCAAAAGTAATATATATATATATATATACACGATATACATACTGTCAAATAAACAAACCACACACCCTGGCGCTGACGTCCGAAGTTCGATTCCTGAGAGTGGGTGCAATGAGTGTGTATGCCTCATGAGCCCAGAATTGGAGCGAAACACGTGCCGCGTACTGTTTGCATTATTTGACAGTAAAACTATTTCAATATATTCAATATATATATATCAGCGCTTCCCGGTTCATTTTACCCTCGCACCCCCTTGGTTTGAGAAGAAGTTTGAAAAAATATGCGGTTAACACAGAAAAACATCACCAATTGAAGCTTTATGAATAATCGATTCGCCATCAATAATTGTTTTGGTAAAGCCATACTCAGTGTAATTGTCCTTCCATTTTATTATTTTTCCGCCACTAGCCAGGATTAAATGAACGGTAAAAAAGTAAGAGCGAAGCGAGGATGACTTATTCAGGCAGGCAGGCGACAGCTCAATACCTCGAATTTGGATATAAGTAGGTTCTATTTAGTCGCCAGAAATATCTTTGTTAGGAATGGAAGTTGAATTTAGTCTTTAAATTTCTATGGTAAAGAAAAATTTATGCAATGATGACTAAATTTAACTTACATTCCTACTAAACATATTTCTGTCGACCAAATAAAAATTACTTATATTTAAAATTTAAATAGAACTTGAACAAATACGATAGTTCATAATACCCACGCAGCACTAAGTGCACGTAAGATTACGAGTCATCCGTTTTAACAAACAGCGTTTTGCACTGATACGGAATAGCCTGCCCATTTAATTATTTAGGAATGGATAAATAAATTAAGATTTTGTACAAATAATGTTTTTCATTTTTCTTCCTTGATGGATTCTGGCACCCCCAGCAACAGTTGCTCGCATCCCAAAGGAGATATATATATATATATATATATATATATATATATATATATATATATATATATATATATATACATAGATAGATAGATATGTGTGTGTATATGTGTATATATATATATATATATGTGTATATATATATATATATATATATATATATATATATATATATGTGTATATATATATATATATATACAGGTATATGCCAGCAACACTCATGACAATGACAAAACAATTACATTGACAATCATGTTATGTTATTATTAAAATGTTTCCTTTTCTTTTTCATTACTTCTTTAACACATTACTTCTCCGCTGCGAAGCGCGGGTATTTTGCTAGTCCTACATAAATTTGAAAACTTGATTAGTCAAATTAGGGGTGGGTGATCATTCCAAAAAATCACATCACGATCCTTTTAACACAAAATCATAATCCACAATCTGAATTGCAATCTGTCTTTTCAATGTGGCATACACTTAAGAGAATGTTCGGACTCAAACTCATCAAGACCTAAGTAACACTTCATTTTAAATATCAAACAAAGTGGAATTCAATTGTTCTCTCGTTTGCTAGCTAAGCGGAGTTAAGGACCACGCGCCGAAGATGGCGAGTGAGTGAGGAAGGCCCTCCTCCCCCCGGGCCTGCTGTGCGTTTCTTAATAAATCGATACCTCAAGCGAACTATGATACATAGCGAAATGAGAGAAGTCGCAAAATCAACCGGAATGTTCAAGCAAATTATAGAAAAAAACCCGATCTAAACCCATTAAGTAGTTCTGTTGCAAAAAGCGGACTGACAGACAGACAGATATTGGATTTTATATCCTATATATAATTTGATACTATCCGTAAGTATGGTGTTCGCCTCAATACCGCGACTCAATACAAGTTAGAACCATGCCTCTGTAGTTAGAAGGCAACATGGCACACGTGGACACGGTATTGCATGATTGGCTAAGAATGTTTGAACGCTACAGTGACGCCGCTGGACGGCCGAGTATAGTAAGTCGGTGTTGGTTCGAGCAGATAACAGTAAGTTCGGTTGGTTTTTGGAATGTTGGTTTGGTGGGGCGTACTTTCCAGGACTTACATCGTCGACTGACTTAAACCTTTCGACAGCTCCGGAAACCGTAAGTAATTTAGAACGTGTCGCCATTTGCTTGGTACGTCGAAATCTATCTTTGGGCAGTTCGGTTTTGGCATCCATGCGTCTGCATAGGGGCACAGTATTACGTGACCATTAACCTGCAAACCCCCAACCCTGCCTGATGGCTGTGTCTGTGTATAGGAGCGCGGCAGATCCCGCTACAATAAATATCCGTGCTCTTCCTGTTTCAAGCTGAATAAAGCTGGTGCCACTAAAGTACTGAGGTGCAAGAGAGGGACTCACAGGCAGCAGAATCGAGCTTTATTACAGTTCGTGATGCCCACACGGTCCCAGTTCAGATGAATTGAGCCCCAAACATTCCATGAGCTTCAGATTTATTACAATTCTTGTCACAAAATATCTCCTCTCCACACAATTTCCCATCATCTGCTTTACGGAGTTTCTAATAATAATGACCTCGGTCAGCACCTTTTCTCCTATTAATCACCTGTCATCATAAACTTTCTCATGACAATTGACCCCTCACTATCTGTTTCTTCATTAAAATCCCTTTGGCTCCAAGGACACATTTGCCACCTGAAGGTGAGCGTCACCTAATCACTCCTCCCTAATCCTGAGCTGTTGAAGATTGAGGGCCTTTGGTTAATTAGTTCTCACCGCTACTTTGGACTCAGTAGAACCCACCTGTGAAAACTGGACTGCTTAATTAATAATTCAATTAAAGTTTACTTGTTGCACTGGCATCTCATAACAGACAGCCATGCCAGTCAGGTGGCAGGACACAGCTTCACTGATAAGGGCTAAGCTGCAAGATGCCCCTTGACCCCCGTCTTTAAATAAAAGTACAGGTCCTTAACAATTCCTTCTTACGTAGTTTAAAACTGGTTTAATATACTCTTCTGTAACTTTATTATTATTATCATTATTATTCATAAAGAGGAACTGTAGCTGCGTTTTCCCAAAGTGACCAAAGTTCAGCAGCTCTAATATGCAAAATGGGATTCAGGCAAAGGTTGACACGTCGAAATGATTCAACAGACAAGATATCTTCATTTTAAAAACTTTAGTAAAAATTCAAAGTAAAACACAAAATATGAGAAAAACTGATGTAGCAAAGAAAAGAAACAATCTTGTTTAAGAAAAGTTGTCTAAAATTCTTGTTTCATTTCTTGAAGTTTGCAAAAACTTACAGGGGGAAAAAGGCTATACCATTGTCTATGGCTATGAAAGAAAATGATATTGTATTCAAATTAAACAAACACTAATATGAAGTTAACTTAAAGCATTAACTTTCTAAGATTAGCTCTTACAGGGACAAACATATAAACTTCAATGCACCTTTAACCTATATGTATACACGCTAATAGGAAAGCTTGTGTTCCTATGAATGCTTAGATAAGGAAGGAAGCACCAGGACTCTAAAGACTTGGACCTTCGTCCTTTTGCTGAGATATCGGGAGCGCCACACACCCCTTCCAGCGATCTCATGACCACCCATGCTCTCCCAATCCATCTACTGACTTCATAGGAAGTGTCACCAGAGTCACATGAACGTCACACCCAAGGTAAGTAAACCTGTCGACGAGGTCGACACTCTCTCTACAGACAGACACACTGATGATGGCCGTGCCCAAGAGGTCATTAAAGGCCTGGCTGTTGTTTTTTATCGGGACCCTCACAAGCCCAGACACTCAGACTCCTCACTCAGTCTCTCGAGCGCCCCGATCAGAGCCTCCATTGACCCCGCGAAGATCACAACATCGTCAGCAAAGTCAAGATCCGTGAATCTTTCTTCACCAACAGATGCCCCCCAGCCGCTGGACCCCACGACCTGCACAACACCCGGTCCATACAAGCATTGAACAGAGTAGGAACAAAACACACCCCTGACGAACCCCAGAATCAACTGGGAAAACAACAGAAGTCCTGCCTCCACTCTGCACAGCACTCTTAGTACCAGTGTATAGGCCAGCCATGACATCCAGCAACCTCGAGGGGATCCCGCGAACCCTCAGGATGTCAAACACTTTACGAAAATCGACAAAGGCTGCAAAGAAACCCTGCCGATATTTGTGTTTGAGCTCCATGAGAACCCTCAGTGCCAGGATGTGGTCGATGGTAGACTTCTTAGGCATAAAACCAGACTGTACTGGTCGCTGGTAGGTGAGCAAGTGATCACGGATCCGATTAATGGTGACCCTAGCAAGGACCTTACCCAGCACCGAGACCTGTGCTATCCCCCTGTAGTTGCCACAATCCAAGCGATCACCCTTCCCTTTCCAGATAGGGACGACAAGTCCTGCTTTCCAGTCAGTTGGGATGATGCCAGTCTCCCAAATGGAAGCAAAGATGGCTTGCAATGCAAGGAGGACAGCCTCACCACCAGCCTGGAGAAGTTCACCCCAGATACCACAGATCCCTGCAACCATTCCTCTCCTCAGCTGGTTCACCATCTGTGTAATCTCAGTGAGACTGGGGGGATCACAGCTAACTGGAGGATCAGCCTGAAGAACCGTGGACCCAGACGTCCTAGCCAGAGGATCAGCTTTGAACAACTGCTCAAAGTAGCCAGCCCAGCGGGTCACAACTGCAGTGTCATCCATGAGGACCGTTCCATCAGTGCTTCCTGTCTTGCTATATGGTTGTGAGACATGGACGCTATCCAGTGACCTAAGATGAAGAATGGACTCCTTTGGTACTGAGTCTCTCCAGAAAATCCTTGGGTACCGTTGGTTTGACTTTGTGTTGCTCATGGAGTCCCGAATGAGGCAGATTACCTGCATTGTGAAGGAGCGTCAGTTATGGCACTACGGCCATGTGGCGCGTTTCCCCGAGGATGATCCGGCTCATAAGATCCTCATTGTTGGGGACCTGATTGGCTGGATCAGGCCAAGGGGTCACCCACGTAACACCTGGCTACGGCAGATAGAGGGTCATTCCCGGAGGGTGGGACTGGACCGCGTGTCTGCCTGGGGGGCTACCAACTGGGATCCTGAGTTGTTTCGTCGTGTGGTCGGTGCAGAAACCCACTGCACCAGTGCATGCTCCCCAACTTGACTTGACTTGCTTAGATAAACTTGTTTAATCTGTTATTTCAGGCAGAAGACCCCAAAACGAAACCTCTGTGCTCGTTAGCTCACCTCCCTCAAAGAACACAACGTCCTGGACTCACAGAAACTCACGACAAAGCGAGTTAAAGAGCAGACAGGCCGCTCTTTTATGCTAAAATCTTAATTAACTCCTTCATGGTCTAAGACTAACTGTAACCCTTACTATTTTAACGTGCATCAAGATACATTGCTTATTTTCATATATGCTCATGATTCTCTTTAAGATTTAAGGATACACCTTTCTATATTAGTAACACTTTCCCGAATTTTCTGATCAGCTCTATTTTGACTTTTTTTGTAAAACAGACTTTATTGGACCGTGGAAGATCTTGTGTTACGTGTTTGATTCATGCTGGGCACCACCAGGCCAACTCGGTACCCACTCGATTCTGACAACCTGGAAAAGATGCAGCTACACATTGAGTTCATTCATAGACTCCATTAAATACAGCGCTTTACAGGGTCGTTTAGTTCAAAAACACAGGCAGAGTGTGCATGGAGTCGCTCAACTGCGTTCATAGACGGCCTAAATGATGTAAAAATGGCATCGACTGAATTGTTGGCTGTGAAGAGCCTAAATATCATAAACATGACATGCAATACTGAGGGAAAGCTAAAATCTCTGATGAAATCTCAACAGCCAGGATGGAGAGCTGAGGCTTCACTGATAAACTAAAGTGTCAGAGAAATATCTGCAGATAAAGCAGCCGTGAGGTTGTCCTTAGCGTAACACAAACCACGCGCACTCGTTTATTCACTGCATGCAAAATGCGTCACTCGGCCTCGGCTAGAGAGCTGCTTTACTTTTTCATTCATTTCCGCATAAGTTACTTGCATTTTTTGCTTTTGCGGTGTGGTCCCAGGAGGACGTGAGGAGGGCTTGTGCCTTGTGAGGGGGCGTCCGTCCTAGTTCTGTTGGGAGCCACGGGTCGAGGGCATGGAAGACCTACCCTGTAGGGGCCCGTGGCCACCGCCAGGCGGCGCCCCATTGCCGGTTTATCCCGTACGGTCCTCAGCTGGGGCTGGAGCCTGGCCGGGACGCCTTGGAGGACCAGAGGAGGGCGAGTGCCTCCTCCAGACCGAGTGGGGGCGTCCGTCCTGGTTATGCAGGGTGCCTCGGGTAAAGGGCTTGGAAGCCCAGCCCTGTAGGGACCCGTGGCCACCGCCAGGCGGCGCCCCAGTGCCTAATTATCCCGGGAACCCGGCACTTCAGCCACACCAGGAAGTGCCGGGGGGAAGACTTTATGTGGCGCCCGGAGAGCTGCCAGTAAGACAGCCGACACTTCTGCCACGCTGGGGCGTGTTTAAGGAGGGAATGTCGGGAACACCTGGGGCTCATCTGGGAGCGTTATTTAAGGGGCCGCCTCCCTCCAGTTGGTGGTGGAAGTCGGGAGGAAGTTGACTGAACTGGAGAGAGAGGACGGGAGGCAGCCAGGAAGGCAAAAGGACTGTGTGGCCTGGACTTGGGGAGATCGGTGCAAGAAGGCACTGGGGGTGCACGTGAGAAAACTTTGTACATAGTGTATATAATAAATGGTGCGTGGTGACAATATGATGTCCGTCTGTCTGTGCCAGGGCCAGCGTTCACAGCAGTTACAAAGGACCCTGTAATTTATTGACTGTGGTCTCGAGGAGCTGGAGAATTGAGCTGCCGGGACAGACGGGTGCGGTGACTCGACACACTGGCCTTCCACATTCAGGCGCATTGAAACTGCAATCAGCCGAACATACAGTCAGGTCACCTCCATTGAGCTGCTTCTATGACTTCTAAAACCTTGTGGGTGTCATATTAGAGGGGGGCGGCACGGTGGCGCAGTGGGTAGTGCTGCTGCTGCCTCGCAGTTAGGAGACCCCGGTTCGCTTCCCGGATCCTCCCTGTGTGGAGTTTGCATGTTCTCCCCGTGTCTGCGTGGGTTTCCTCCCACAGTCCAAAGACATGCAGGTTAGGTGCACTGGCGATCCTAAATTGTCCCTAGTGTGTGCGTGTGTGCCCTGCGGTGGGCTGGCGCCATGCCTGGGCTTTGTTTCCTGCCTTGCGCCCAGTGCTGGCTCCAGCAGACCCCCGTGACCCTGTAGTTAGGATATAATGGGCTGGATGATGGATGGATATTAGAGGGGTCGAATACTTATCTGATCAGTTATGTTTGGTTTTAGAATTGTAATTAATTTTAATCACTTTGTAGAGATCGGTTTTCACTTGGACATTACAGAATCATTTTCTGCCTACCAGTGCCCAAAAAAAGCCAACTTAAATCCACTGTTGTGTAACAATAAAATATGAATATTTCCAAGGGGTGAAAATTTTTTATAGGTATTGTATATCTCAATTTCTATGCCTTTTAATTTTACCACAGACACTTTGATAATACTGTGTAATAAAAGGGCTCCGTGGAGCACAAAGCCAACAAAGGAGTTGCCAAGGAAAACGAGGGGGTCAAAAAACAGAAAATCACAACAGTAAACTAAGCATAGAAAAAAAAGGGAAGCTCAGCACACCACTAGTGCAATCGAAATGAACCTCCAGGAACTGTGGGAATCCCTCACCTCAATAGAGTGATGGGCAGGTGGTCCCACCTCTTGGGGGACCACCCACAAAACTCAAGGCACATAACAAAGGCAGCTTGTACACACTCAGACAAAACTAATACCCCAAACTAATAACATATAGAAGTAATAGCAGATTTCTAACATAACTTACAATATTTGCATAAACAAAAAAAGTTAAACATGATCTAAGCCAGGGGTATCCAACTCCTGTCCTGGAGGGCCGCAGTGGCTGCAGGTTTTCATTCTGACCCTTTTCCTAATCATTTTTCACTGCTAATTAACTCCTTTGCCCTTCATTTTAATAGCCCTGTTTTGAAGGAGTCAGTCCTCTGAATTGATTCATTTCTTCAGTGAATGGCAGCCAAACAGAAACGAGACGTAAAACGAGCTGACAGATGACCAGCTAAACTGGGGCTTCAACCTCCAGCCTATTTCAATCCATCCATTTTCTTAATGAGAAGCCAATTCTTGCTGTTAATTAAAGTCGTTATTGAATATCAGGACTTGTTGCTGCTCTCATTCTGCAACAACAAACTCTTGATTTTCTGTTTTTTCGAAGACTTCCATCAAGATGTTTTGGTGACCTGAGCAGTCCAACATGGCCGAGACCTTCACCTTTCTTTATGTTCAGGTTAGCTGATCATATGGAGGCTCATTTTGTGTCTCATTATTGTTTGGCTGCTCACGATGGAAAAAGAAACAACTAAGGCAGGGGTACCCGATACGTCGATCGCGATCGACCGGTAGATCACAAAGGTAGTGCAGGTAGATCGTTTTGCACTCAACAAATATTTTTTTAAATGTTAGTCTATCATATATCCTCCCTATGGCATTTGCCTCTTGATTGACACACAGGGCGGCCAGTCTGAGATCTCCTTTCTTCCAACACACTGGTCATCCCGCATGCACAATCAAACACGCCAGCTACTGCAAAACTCCAGCTGTGATCTAGTTAGCCTTCCAATTTATATCGACCAAAGAAGGGATTTAAAAAAAAAATGTTGTTTATGGGCTGGATTTGGAATTGGAAGAGGATTTTTTTCTCACAATGTCACAATCGGAGTGCGTTTGTCTGACGTCCCAAGTTCGATCCTCGATGAGGGGTGCAGTGAGTGTGTACGCCTGATGAGCCCAAAATAGGCCGAAACACGCGTCACGTACTCTTTGCATTATTTAACAGTCAGCTATGTAACATTCTGTGATGTGCTTCTCGCAACTGAGAGGGCACCTGTGGCGGATGTTTGCTGACTTGCAGACCAACCATACGCGTTACCTGGTAGGTAACCACCTATACAATCAGATTTTGATTCAGACTTCGAATGCTATGTATATACACTGCTCACAAAAATTAAAGGAACACTTTAAAGAAACACATTAGATACATCAGATCTCAATATGAAGTTGGATATCTATACAAATAACGACAGGGCAATGTCTTAGGAGCAAAAGGATGCCAAGTCTTTTAATGGAAATAAAAGTTTTCTGCCTACAGAGGGCTCAATTGTGTAGACACCCTAAAATCAGAGTGAAATGAAGATGTGGCAGGCTAGTCCATTTTTTCAAAACTTAATTTCTGCTACTCAAAATGCTTTTCAGTATCTTGTGTGGACCCCACGAGCTTGTATGCATGCTTGACAACGTCGGGGCATGCTCCTAATGAGACGACGGATGGTGTCTTGTGGCATTTCCTCCCAGATCTGTATGAGGGCATCCCTGAGCTGTTGTACAGTCTGAGGAGCAACCTGGCGGCGCCTAATGGACCGAAACATAATGTCCCACAGATGTTCTATTGGGTTTAAGTCAGGGGATCGTGAAGGCCATTCAATTGTTTCAATTCCTTCATCCTCCAGGTATTGCCTGCATACTCTTGCCACATGAGGCCGGGCATTGTCGTGCATTAGGAGGAAACCAGGACCTACTGCACCAGCATAGAGTCCGACAATGGGTCCAAGGATTTCATCCTGATACCTAATAGCAGTCAAGATGCCGTTGTCTAGCCTGTAGAGGTCTGTGAGTCGCTCCATGGATATGCCTCCAAGATCATCACTGACCCACCACCAAACCAGTCATGCTAAATGATGTTACAGGCAGCATAATATTCTCCACGGCTTCTCCTGACCCTTTCACGTCTTTCACATATACTCAGGGTGAACCTGCTCTCATCTGTGAAAAGCACAGGACGCCAGTGGTGGACCTGCCAATTCTGGTATTCTATGGCAAATGTCAATTGAGCTCCCCGTGCTGTGCAGTGAGCACAGGGCGCAGTAGACATTTGGGCCCTCAGGCAACCCTCATGAAGTCTTTATGGTTGTTTGGTCAGAGACATTCACACCAGTGGCCTGCTGGAGGTCATTTTGTAGGGCTCTGGCAGTGCTCATCCTGTTCCTCCTTGCCCAAAGGAGCAGATACTGGTCCTGCTGATGGGTTATGGACCTTCTATGGCCCTCTCCAGCTCTCCTAGAGTAACTGCTTGTCTCCTAGAATCTCCTCCATGCCCTTGAGACTGTGCAGGGAGACACAGCAAACCTTCTGGCAATGACACGTATTGATGTGCCATCCTGGAGAAGTTGGACTACCTGTGCAACCTCTGTAGGGTCCAGGTATCGCCTCATGCTACCAGTAGTGACACTGACTGTAGCCAAATGCAAAACTAGTGAAGAAACAGTCAGAAAAGATGAGGAGGGAAAAATGTCAGTGGCCTCCACCTGTTAAACCATTCATTCCTGTTTTGGGGGTCATCTCATTGTTGCCCCTCTAGTGCATCTGTTGTTAATTTCATTAACACCACAGCAGCTGAAACTGATTAACAACCCCCTCTGCTACTTAACTGACCAGATTAATATCCCAGAAGTTTCATTGACTTTATGCTATACTCTGATTAAAAAGTGTTCCTTTAATTCTTTTGAGCAGTATATATATATATATATATACACACAGCATTTTTAATGTAGGTAGATCATTTCAACCTGGTCATTTTAAAAGTAGCTCGCAAGCCAAAAAAGTGTGGGCACCCCTGAACTAAGGGGTCTGAATCACGTCAATTAACACAAAGGCAAAACAAGTGAATCGGCAGCAAAAACGGCAGACTAATTAAGAAGATGGTTAGAATTAAAACCTGCAGCCACTTCGGCCCACCAGGACTGGAGTTGGACACCCCTAATCTAAGCAGACACAAAACAAAGATTTAAACTCCAGACTGGGGAGGGACCCTGGCTGAAATATATCAGTGAGTGGCACTCCGAGAGGCGGAGCCACCTGACTGTGACCAGCCTAGAAAGGCTGAGGAAAATACAGAGTCCTTTGCAGTTCATTGCGGATGTTCTCGTGGTAGTGGTTAGTTTCTGTAATAATTACTGTTATTGTGCTTTTGTGATTTATTGAGTTTTTGACCTCTGTCCTTTGTTTCTTGTCTATTTTTTGGATTTGTATTTTGGAACATTGTTTGTTTGTTTTGGAATTCCTTTGCCTTTGCAGACTTGCCTTTTGTGCTCTTTGGTAGCTTTGTTAATTACTAGTTGTTACTGTGTTTGTAAAGATTCTTTGTCGCTGTTTTTTGGTGATCAACCAGGTTTTGAAGGTTTTACCCTCTCTACTGGACATTTTGAGTATTTTTGGGCCTTTGTGTGTTTCAGAACTCTCGAGTAAATTCCATTACAATATAGAAGTATTGAAGAATATCTGAAGAGTTACAATGAAAGAAGAGCACAGGCCCACTTCCAGCGTGGTGATGCCAATCCTGGGTGAACCTGCAAGAAAGACAAACACACAATTAGACCGTCTGCTTCATTTATTAAAACGCCACAGCATAAGAGAAGGTGGGGAAACAATATTAAGACTCTTTTTGCAAAGCAAAACTCCAAGTTCTGCACTAAATTCAATTTCTCTGGAGTCGTTGGCCCATCACCAGCCTCACAGGGCCAGACGTACAGTAGGCTCACAATGAAAGTATTCAGACCCCACACTCTCTGCACGCTTTGTAGTGTTTTAAATGGACACATCGGCCATTTTTGCCCATCAAACTACACTCAGTAACCCACAATGACAAAGTGGCAACATCTGCTCATAAAGGTCTGCAAATGTTTACACACCTTGAGAACTTGACTGGAGTCCATCTGTTGCAAAATGAAGTGACTGGGCATCATTTAGAAAGGCGCACACATGTAGCTGTCTGTACAGATGTGGACATACGTGATGGTGCTCTTCCAGCTCATTCAAAAAGTGCTGTCTGCCCCTTAAGATAGATAGATAGATAGATAGATAGATATGAAAGGCACTATATATTAGATAGATAGATAGATAGATAGATAGATAGATAGATAGATAGATAGATAGATAGATAGATAGATAGATAGGAAAGGCACTATATATTAGATAGATAGATAGATAGATAGATAGGAAAGGCACTATATAATAGATAGATAGATAGATAGATAGATACTTTATTAATCCCAAGGGGAAATTCACATAATCCAGCAGCAGTATACTGATACAAAAAACAATATTAAATTAAATAGTAATAAAAATGCATGTAAAAGCAGACAATAACTTTGAGTAATGTTAACGTTTACTCCCCCGGATGGAATTGAAGAGTCGCATAGTGTGGGGTCTGAACGATCTCCTCAGTCTGTCAGTGGAGCAGGATGGTGACAGCAGTCTGTCACTGAAGCTGCTCCTCTGTCTGGAGATGATCCTGTTCAGTGGATGCAGTGGATTCTGCTCAGCGCCCGTCGCTCTGCCACAGATGTTAAACTGTCCAGCTTTATTCCTACAATAGAGCCTGCCTTCTTAACAAGTTTTTCCAGGCGTGAGGCGTCTTTCATCTTTATGCTGCCACTCCTGATTCTGGCTAATTAGTCGTGGATGCTGTCCCTTTTTATAGCCCATCCGGCCCAGCCTAGCCAGTGCTTGATCACCTGTGGCTAATTGCACTTCCGGACAGGGCTGTAGAGGTGTCCACACAGGCTCTGGGATCCAGGCAGCACCCCTGGCGGCCACCCAAGATCCCCACAGGGTTGTGGAGAACTCCATCTGCCATGGAGCCCTGCGGGAAACTGAGGCACCCACGTCATCCAGGGAGGCTGCCACCAAGCGTTCTGAGGGAGGTACTGAGGAGCACATGGCTGCTCCCCTGGAACATATGCAGAAGGGGCTTCCCGGCCGGGCATTGGACCCAGTCGCCCGGCACAACATATATACACATATATACTATGGACCCCGGGTCACCGCTTACCGCCCACTGAGAATGAATGGGCTGAGGCTCCCACCACCCCATCCATCAACTGGAGCCGCCCGAGGGACACTACACAGCGTGAGCAGTGAAATCGCCCTCTCCAGCCACCGCTTGCAGTGTCCCCAGGCCGAAGGTGACGGAGTGGCAGTTCTGAGGCGCCTGCGTCGCGTCCCCCAGACAGATGAAAGAGCAGCTGCGGCCCCGTTCGTAAGTCGTATATCGGATGTCCGTAACTTGGGGACTACCTGTATAAAGTTTTACATGTTGGAAGTAGAAGTTTGAGGTTTGAATACACAATGGGGTGTGAAAAATCGAGAGTACATCTTATGAGAAGGAATTAGGGATCACAGAGGACTCCACACTGTCAACTCAGGACGTTAAGAAGGCTAACAGAATGTGAGGTTATATAGCATGAAATTTAATATCAGTAAAGTATCACACATAGGAAGTAA
Organism: Polypterus senegalus; assembly: GCF_016835505.1. Taxonomy (NCBI): domain Eukaryota; kingdom Metazoa; phylum Chordata; class Cladistia; order Polypteriformes; family Polypteridae; genus Polypterus; species Polypterus senegalus. The sequence continues at coordinate 18,334,046 of NC_053166.1, read as the reverse complement.
AAATGTCAAGTTTGAATAGACAATGGGGGGCCTGAAAATTGAAAGTACACCTTAAGGATTTAGGAGTCGTAGTGGACTCTAAGCTATCAATTGCCAGATAGTTCTCAGAAGCCATTAAGAAGGGTAGCAGAATGTCAGGTTATATAGCGCCTTGATGTGTGTGTGGAGTACAAGTCACAGGAGGTTCTGCTTAACCTTTATAACACACTGGTGAGGCCTCATCTGGAGTACTGAGTGCAGTTTTGGTCTCCAGGCTACAAAAAGGACATAACAGCAGTAGAGAAGGTCCAGAGAAGAGCGACTAGGCTGAGTCCAGGACTACAGGGGATGAGTTATGAGGAAAGATCAAAAGAGCTGAGCCTTTACAGTTTAAGGAAAAGAAGATTAAGAGCTGATCTGACTGAAGTGATTAAAATTATGAAGGGAATTAGTCCTGTGGATCGAGACGATGACGTTAAAATGAGCTCAGCAAGGACACAGAGACACAGATGTAACTCAGTAAAGGTAAATCTCGCACAAACATCAGGAAGTTTTTCTCCACTCAGACAACTATGGACACTTGGAGTAAGTAACCAATTCATGTGGTGGAAAGGTGGACCTTAGGGACCTTCAGAACTCAACTTGATGTTGTTTTAAGGGAATTAGGAGAATAGGATTGACAAGCGTTTTGTGGGCCTATTGGCCTGTTCTTATCAAAGGTTTCCTAATGTTCTTACATCTGAAAATTTTCTGAATCATCTGAATGAGTCAACTGTGAATGAATTTGGTTTAAATGTGAGTGAGAACAACTAGATGTTTCACTCAATGTTACATTTCTAAGCCAATCCAATGCCTCATAAAGGCTGAGCTCAATGTAGGGCCGCCAGTTTAAACTGCAGGGAGCAACGGTGTTCATGTTGACGTCATCAGATGAGTAGCAAGCCTGTGGCTGCGATGGATAAAACGTCTCAGGCTGAAAAGTCCTTCAGTTATACGTGTAAATGTGTGCCGTGTATGAAGAACATATTTACACGTTAACAATAATAATAACGTTTTACACCCTTCTGTAAAACCAGACTGCACTTTGGCATTCCCAGATACCACTGGACTAGCGGTCATAGAGAACAGTCAGTCGCCGCCGACCGTAAATGGCGTTTGTCACTCACAGTTACAACGATGCAGTCGGGCATCATGTGAGGCTCAAAGACAGCAGCAGCATCCTCTTCAGAAAGAATGTGCGTCCGAGCAAAGCGCTGTGTCACCACAGCCAGTTCAAAGGAGCTCCCGCCAAGTGAGGTGACAATGGAGAGCCACAGGAGGAGCAGATTTCTGTACTCGGTTCACTTGAACGCGTCTAACATGTCGAGCGCTGGTAAAAGTAGCAGAACAGAAGACATGTTCTGAGTGCACGCCTAAACAAGTAACTGACGTAAATTAAAATTATGAATTGCATGTGTCAAACATGCCATACCCTAATATATTCAGACCACAATACTGAAATCTTTTTCCACTAATAACAAATTCAATTCATTTCGCCAGCCATCAGAATGAGGCAGGCAGTGTGATGTGGTGGTTAAGGCTTTGAACTTCAAGCCCTGAGGTTGTGGGTACAAATCCCACCACTGACACCTCTCTGTGACCCTGAGCAAGTCACTTCACCCACCTGTGCTCCGGTTGGGAAAAAAACAAGAAGAAATGTAACCAGTTGTATCGCAAACATTGTAAGTCACTTTGGATGAAAGCACTGACCAAATAAAAATGAATGCTGCTTTGTTTGAGTTTTTGGTTGTACCTCCGAATGTTTGCACTGACAGCACTGGAGGAAATGGAGGGACAGCTCTTTAGAAAAGAACTTGTGTGGAAGTAGCCATTTCAGTGACGGACTTCACTGCTGTCCACTACCAAGCAAGTTGTCCCAAGATGTGTGTTCTCTATTTTCAAGATTCACGTCTGGTCGTGGAAGACCAGGTCATCACTAATGATACGCTAAACACATCCACCAGGTAACATAGTCTGTGGTCCCAAACATCTGACCATAAATGTCAAGCCCAGCAACACACGGGAGTAGGAAACATCCCCTTAACTTACCGCTCAGAGGAACACATCTGTAGTAGACGGTCGCCTTCTGGGAGAGGAGCGTGACTTCATTGTTATTGACTGCAGTCACCTGAAACTCTTCATAGGGGGGAATCAGCACCTCCTCTTCATCTAGGAAAAGAGAATAATTGGCAATGTCTATGCCATGACGTGTCGTGATGATGAATACTGTTTCATTTCCAAACTTCTCAGCTTTGCTACGATTTCTAGAAGATGATGCAAATCTTCCAAAGCGAAAAGCCTCTCCTACCTTAGGCCTAATTGTTACATTTACTCCTCTATATGTAACATTAGTGTAAACTGTTAAGTTTTTCATGGCCGTGGTGAGCAGAAAATGCATGGACCTGTAGTTGCTGCTTGTCACGTTTTTCACGCCAGCTTTCACAACTTCATTTAAATTAGAATGGCATGAATTACTTGTGTAGGCCGTGACAGCCAGGAGTACCTCCTTGTCCACACCAGAAGGGAATGTCTTGCTTTTCCAGTATTGCTCTGCTTTCTTCCAGGCACATCTGAAGGCCGTGTTGTTGTTAAGTTCATAGGTCAGGAAGCTCTCTTTGACTTCCTTCTTTCTTTCTAGCTGGCACCCCTTATAATTGTCATCATAGGAGCTTTCATGCATGTAGGAGGACTGAAAGGAGACAGAAATGAGGGTCAGTAACTATTCTGTGTGACCAAAGCCACACCAAGAAAAGTGCTCTGCTGCTTATTAAGACCAACAGGAGCCAGAAGGAACATCGGAAAACATCTGAGAGCAAGAGCTGCTTACCGACTTGACTTTGGTCCAGAGAACTTGATGAGACAGAAGGAGGAGCAGCCAGGAGTGTAGAGGCATGTCTTCTGAAGGTCCGTTCTGGGAATTCTGTAATTATTTAACCACCAGGAAAACTTCTCCATCCTTACATTAAGTACACTTAGAAAGTTACTACAGTTACACCTTTACAGTTCAATCATCAAATTGTAAAGAAGTGCGAGACATTGGCTCCCTCACAGCTCCAGAATGCTGGGCTGGCCAAGGCATGGAGATTGTATGTTCTCCTGTGTCTGTGTCCTCTCTGTTTCTTCCCACATGAAATATAAAGATGGCGTTCTAGGGTTAGGTGGGCATCCCCTTGGCCTGGTCCAGCTGCTTGGGTCCTCAACAATGAGGATCCTGTCAGCTGGATCACCCTCAGGGAATCACGCCACATGGCCGTAGTGTCGTAACTGACGCTCCCTCACAATGCTGTTAATGTGCCTCATTCGGGAGTCCATGAGCAATACAAAGTCAAACCAACGGTACCCAAGGATTCTCCAAAGACACACAGTACTGAAGGAGTCCAGTCTTCATCTCAGGTCACTGGATAGCGTCCATGTCTCACAACCACATAGCAAGACAGGAAGCACCAGGACTCTAAAGACTTGGACCTTCGTCCTTTTGCTGAGATATCGGGAGCACCACACACCCCTTTCCAGCGTCCTCATGACCCTCCATGCTCTCCCAGTCCATCTACTGACTTCATAGGAAGAGTCACCAGAGACATGAATGTCACTACCAAGGTAAGTAAACCTGTCGATGAGGTCGACACTCTCTCCACAGACAGACACCCTGATGATGGCCATGCCCAATAGGTCATTAAAGGCCTGACTCTTTGTTTTTATCAGGATCCTCACAAACCCAGACACTCAGACTCCTCACTCAGTCTCTCAAGCACACTGATCAGAGCCTCCATTGACTCAGCGAAGATCACAGCATCGTCAGCAAAAGATCCGTGAATCTTTCTTCACCAACAGATGCCCCATGACTCTGCCCAAGACTCAGTCCATACAAACATTGAACAGAGTAGGAGCAGAACACACCCCTGACAAACCACAGAATCAATTGGGAAAAACACAGAAGGTCTACCTCAACTCTGCACAACACTCCCAGTACCAGTGTACATGATATCCAGCATCTTTAGGGGGATCCCAATCAACTGAGTCAAACGCTTTATGAAAATCAACAAAGGCTGCAAAGAAACTGCTGATATTCGCTTCTGTGGTCCATGAGAACCCTCAGTGCCAGGATGCGGTTGATGGTAGACTTCTTAGGCGTAACACCAGACTGTTCCGGTCGCTGGTAGGTGAGCAAGTGATCACGGATTCTATTGAGGACGACCTTAGGCATAGGCGATCATCCTTGCCGTTCCAGGTAGGGATGAGAAGTCCCGTTTTCCAGATGGCACTCTCCCCAATGGAAGCAAAGATTGTTTGAAATGCCAGGAGGACAGCCTTACCACCATCCTGGAGAAGTTCAACCCAATACCATAGATCACAGAAGCCTTACCTACCCTAAGGTGGTTCACCATCTGTGCAATCTCTGTAAGACTGACAGCTAATTGGAGGATAAGCCTCATGAACTGTGGACCAAGAGATGTCCAACGTCCCAGCTTGAGGATCAGCTTTAAACAGCTGCTCATAGTAGCCAGCCCAGTGGGTCACAACTGTGCCATTATCTGTAAATTTCAAGAGTTCCCAGATTCTTAATAAGATTGGGTGGCGTGGTCGGATATTTTAACTGTGTTTATGTTTGATTATCTAAAGTGTCACTAGACACCTGTCACAGTAGGGCTTTAGAGACCTTCAAATCTTGGCTTGATGTTATTTTGGACAGTCCTGGTGAACAGTATGGACAAGCAGGTTGGGCCGAGGGGCCTGTTCTTGTCACAGTTTCATCACTAGTCTGATGTTTTAAGTTAGAGACATCTTTTACGGCCCCACCATAATTTTCATGCTTCTATAAACTAAGTAAGAAAAATGAAGAAATTCTATTGAAGTTCTGCTTAATAGTAACAGTTGCTTTCATGCAGTGTTAAGTGCATTGGGGGTACTGGGTGTAGAGTTTTGAAGAAACTTTAGTTTCAAAAACCACGTGCAAGCATTCAGAAAATAAAAAACAACCTAATAGCACCAGTTGGCTGCCATGGAGTCCTGCCGGCCCTGCGGTCTTTGGGAAGTCGCGTTTGATTCCTTCACCTAAAACAACGCAAGTCGCCAATCAAAGAGTGCAAAGCTCAGGCGTCAGTTGTGTTAAAAGTGCAGATGTAGACAGACGGACAGATGGACTTACCTGGCCAGCGTCTCTGGTGTGTCCACTTGGGGCTTCTGCTGGAGTGAATGGCTTGTGAAGAAAGTGTTAGCCCTATTTATTCAGTTGACGGGTGGTAATTAATAAGAAGATGGTTTTGTCTAAAACTTTCACTTTCGTTATGAGTCAAAGGGTATTGTCTGTTTGCTGAAAGGATGTGTTTTGAAGTCAACATCCATAAAACTGATACGCCAGGTTGGCTTGACAAACATATTGTTATAAAACATTCACAATAAACTAACTGGTAGTGGAAATAAAGTGCTGTCACCCTCAGCCTGAGTGTACGATTGCACCAGGAAGAAGCAACACAAACACCTGAAGTGTCACACACTCGGGGACTTTCAGCCAAAAACTTAAATAAATGCAAAATTCAACGCTAAAAATTCAAAATGAATGGTTTTGTTAAACTTTCTGAATTGCAAACATTGTTTAGATAAAGATAGATAGATAGATAGATAGATAGATAGATAGATAGATAGATAGATAGATAGATAGATAGATAGATAGATAGATAGATAGAAGGCACTATATAATAGATAGATAGATAGATAATAAATCAACATTAACATCGAATAAGAGTAAGGTTCAATGGCCAGGGGGGACAGAAAAAAAAAACTCCAGACGGCTGGAGAAAAAATAAAATCTATAGGGATTCCAGACCATGAGACCACCCAGTCCCCTCTGGGCATTCTACCTAACATAAATGAAACAGTCCTCTTTGGATTTAGGATTCTCACGGAAGGGCTTGATGATTATGATGGTCACGTAGACTTCTTCCTTTTAATCCGTCCATCATTGTTGGTGCATCATGAAGCTTTGAGTAGGTGGTGGTGGCGCAGGCCACCACCACAAAGAAACCGGAAAAAGAAACAGAAAAGAGAGTAGGGGTCAGTACGGATTTTAGAGCCACCATGAATAGTTGTTATGATGAATTGAACATACAGAGTATCAGAAATAAGTTAAATTACGATTAAAATGAAGTTATAAAAAGGCCATGTTAAAGTAATGTGTTTTCAGCAGTGTTTTAAAGTGCTCTACTGTATCAGCCTGGCGAATTCCTATTGGCAGGCTATTCCAGATTTTAGGTGCATAGCAGCAGAAGGCCCGCCCGCCTCACCACTTCTTTTAAGTTTTGTTCTTGGAATTCTAAGGAGACACTCATTTGAAGATCTAAGGTTACGATTTGGAATATAAGATGTCAGACATTCCGATATATAAGATGGGGCGAGATTATTTAAGGCTTTATAAACCATAAGCAGAATTTTAAAGTCAATTCTGAATGACACAGGTAACCAGTGTAGTGACGCTAAGACTGGTGTGATGTTTTCTGATTTTCTTTTCCTAGTTAGGATTCTAGCAGCTGCAGATAGATAGATAGATAGATAGATAGATAGATAGATAGATAGAAAGGCACTATATAATAGATAGATAGATAGATAGATAGATAGATAGATAGAAGGCATATATAATAGATAGATAGATAAATAATAGAAAAATTTATTTAATTTTAAACAGACCTTTATTAACAATTATAACATAATTGCATTTAAATTAACAGTCAAAATTAAACAACATTTAATAACACACTTTTCCTACTCATACTTTAAGACTAGACATTCATCTTCCAAGGAGCATAAAACATCATTTACAGCCCAAATTTCTCTAAATATATCTAATTGATTAATTAATTTAAAATATTCAAATTCGATTCTCAATCTCCTTTGAAGGAGGACCTTAAACTTTAATAGAGCATCAGTAGTTTTCTGATCTTTATCTCTATTTCTTCTCGTTTTTAACGTTGCCATCTTGGCCTGGCCTAACAAAAATTGCCAAGTAAACATTGTCTTTACAAAGTTTTGACACAGACATTCCAAAAATATAAATGAGGTTATTAAATATAATTCCCAAATCCATCAACAATAAATCAAGAAAATGCAGCAGTGGTTGTAATCTGGTACAATACAGAAATAAATGATAAACTGTTTCTTTCTGAAGGCAGAATGGACACTGATCTGTTGTGCTGGCACCAATGGTTTTTAAAAATGAATTGGTGGCTACTGCTCCATGTAGGATCCTCCACTGCAGGTCCCCAACTCTTTTCTCAATTGGCGGTTTATATAAAGTCCTCCATGCTGGAGATGTCGTGTCATGCAGACACAGAGTGTTCCTCCACAGGGTATCAGTCATGTCTTTCAAATACATAAAATGGGACACTTTAAGACACCAGTCATACAATTCTTTTTTTGACAAATTTTGGAACGAAATTCCATTTATGTGATTAATTGTTAAAATGGAGTTATTAGAACTGATAAAATCTTTTACATTTGGTTTAATTGTAATTTCACATTCAGGAGGTTCTGCCTCTTTTAGGAGATCTCCAGAGATATAATCCTCACACAGAGGACCTGCACCCAATTGCACTAAAGAGACTTTAAGCTTGTTGATTATCGACCCCCCAAGACGGACAGACCTAATCCCGAGCTCATGTGCCACAGCTGCCCCAGACTTCCACTGGTTGCTGACCGGATCAATAAAGTTGGCTACTTTGGTAAAGCCTTTGTTCATTAGCAGTGAGTTTAAACTAACCGAGTCAAACTCCAAGACTGGATTCCATATTACCGGTTCTTCAAGTAACCAGAAGACTGACTCCACATTAATACCCACTCTGTTTGTTTTGGTGTGCCAAATCAATAACATGTTGCGGTAAAAGGTGGGCAGCACAGATAGCGCCAATCGCTTGACATCAATTAAAAGGAGTTGCCAATCAAAATTGAGATTTCCGACCCTATGAAAAAAAGCGAATGCTAAACTCCTCCACAGTAAAGGCTGAGGGGCATACAAGAGACGCTGTAAATCTGTCAGCCTAAAAGCTTCAATTCTACTCAGAATGTCCACCAAGCCCTGACCACCTTCATCCACAGGCAGATGTATCACACTGCGTTTAACCCAATGAAGTTTGTCCCAAAAAAAATCTAGCAATATCCCCTGAATTTCTTTTAAAAGCCAAACTGGAGGATCTGCACACCTAAATTTATGCCAAAGCATTGAAGCAATTAAATTATTAATAATAAGCACCCTACCCCGAAAAGAGAGCTTGGCGACCACCCATTTCCATTTCTTCAGTCTCCCCTGAATTTGATCAATTAAGCCCTCCCAGTTATCAGCTGTGGCTCCAGACTTCCCAATGTAAATTCCCAGATGTTTAAATACCTTAGAGTTCCATGTTAGACCACTTGGGAGGTTTGGGGGAGGACAGTCCCAGTTGCCCATCAGAAAGGCATTACATTTGGACCAGTTGACCCTGGCAGATGACACCGTTTGAAACACCTGTAAACAGTCCTGCAGCAGGACAACATCATCAGGTTCAGTGATGACAACTGTGACATCGTCAGCATATGCCACCACCTTAAAAGATGCAGTGGGACACACAGGCAATGACAGGCCGTGAAGACATTGGCGAAGTCTGTGGAGCAGGGGCTCTATGGACAGCGAGTATAGCATACCGAGAGTGCACACCCCTGACGAATGCCCCTTGTAACAGAAAATGGGGCTCCCAACCCTCCATTAATTTTAAAACACTAAACACATTCGTGTACATTAATTTAATATATCCTAGAAAGGTCTCACCAAAACCAAACCTTTCTAGAACTTTAAATAAATACTGGTGGTCTACCCAGTCAAAGGCCTTCTCTTGATCCAGTGAGATGAGACCCGCCTTAAAACCAAAAATCTCAGAGGCAGATACCAAATCCCGCACAAAGAAAATGTTATCAAAAATACATCGTTCAGGGACACAGTATGACTGATCAAGGCCACCAAGCAGTTCATGACAGTCCTCAGACGAAGAGCCAGCGCTTTAGAAAAGATTTTATAGTCTGAGCACAGCAGGCTGACCGTCGCCAGTTTTAATGTTGCAGAGATCCCCTTTTTTAGGTAAAAGAGTCAAAACTGCTCTCCGACAACTCACAGGAAGTTCTTTATCCCTGATGCTCTCCACAAACACAGTCAGGAAGTCCTTACCCATGATATCCCAAAAGGACTTGTAGAATTCGACGGGAAGTCCATCGATCCCAGGGGCTTTGTTCTGATTTAAACTCCCAAGAGCTCTAGTGAGCTCCTCCAGTGATAGTGGCAGGTCGAGCTCTTCCTTGGTGGATGGAGTCAGCTGTGGTAGGTCATTAAAGAAAATTTCTGTATTTGAAGACAAGTCCACTGTTTCTGCAGAGAATAAGTCTTTGTAAAATTTGAAGGCAAATTCCCGGATCTCCTCGGTCTCCGTCATTTCAGTCCCATCTGCAGTTTTCAGACAGTGAATGATTTTTGCCTGAGCAACCTTCTTCTCCAATGAAAAGAAAACTGCGTAGGGGCGTCTATTTGGGAAATATTCTGGAATCTCCCCCTGACAATGGCGCCCTTCACCTGTTCATCCAGTAGGGACCTCAGAGAATCTTTTTTGTCTTTTAGAGACTCAAGCAAATTGGCATTAAAACCGGTTTCCAGTTTGGTTTGAATTATCCCAATGTCCTCTTCCAGTTCTTTAATGGCCATGGTGACCTTTCTAGAAGAATGTTCAGAATAAAACTGGCAAAAGAGTTTAATTTGGACCTTGGAGACGTCCCACCATTGCTTCAGAGATGAGAATTCATTTTTGCTGAGTCTCCATTTGTCCCAAAAGAGACGAAAGTGTTGAAGAAATAGAGAGTCTTTAAGAAGTTTAGTATTAAAGTGCCAGAATGATTTAAAATTACGCTCAGACCCCAAAGAGAAACGAGTGAGAGCTAAACTATGGTCTGAAAACCCTGTGGGCAGAAGACAAGAGCCCAAAATGAGGTTCAGATTGTGCCGTAACGTATAAATCCTGTCCAGCCTTGCCATGGATAACATGCCACTGGAGGCCTTGAGCCATGTGTACTGTCTTGCTGTCGGTTCGACTCTCTCCACACATCCACAAGTTCTTGCTGATGAAGGACCGACTGCAACACCTTGACTGACCCGGGTGAGGCTCAGCGCCATTCCTGTCCATCTCTGCATTTTCAGTGCAATTAAAATCGCCAGCTAAGAACACGACGTCCTCTGAACTGCACTCAGCTAGCACGTCTTTTAACAAAAGAAAAAAAAATACTCTCTTTGCCTTCATTTGGAGCGTAGACATTTAAGAAAATAATGTTTTTCCCCTGAATACGTACAACGACCTTCATGAGACGACCTTTAATTTGCTCAAAACAGTCAATGGACTCCGGGAGAAACGCCTTACTGAAGAGCACTGCCACCCCTGCGCTGGCACTGGAGCCGTGGCTCAGAATCGATGTCCCACTCCAGTCCCTCTGCCACTCCGACTCATTCATTGGGTCAGTATGAGTTTCTTGAAGAAAAGTAACATCTAGTTTTTTCTGTTCCAAATATTGAAAAGGACCGCCTCTCTTTAAGGAGTCTCTGCAGCCGTTAACATTCAAAGAGCCCAAAGAGAAAACAGGCATTAGAAAGAAAAGAAACGGAGCAGCAATGACAAGAAGAACTTTAACTAATGAAAAGAGAGGAGCTGGTGTGGAGCCATTATGTGCTGGAGGTGAGAGACTTTCTAACTTTACTGATAACATTCTTTAACGATTAAACTCTTTTCTTTCCATTCCCAAAGGAACAGCATTGCATAACTCGCTTGGCTGAAACCAAAAGTTCCAGGTCAGGAAAATGTTCTACACATTCACCTTCCTTTTGCCTTCAAGAAAATCCAGAAAGCTCAGAATGCTTTCAGTGCTGTACTCCGTTTTTCCAAGAGTGCCAGTTAAATTGTCACTTGACATACAAGAGTCACTGTCCTCACCACCCTGCTGACTCCCCTCACACTCTGGGCTAATTGTCACCTCTCTGGTACTTAGAAAACGATTCTTCAAAGACACGTCAGCCCCCTCTGTCAGGTTCATTTTGTTACTTCTCTTGGCTCCTACTCCACCGTCTGAGGTTTCTTTCCTCTTTCTGGGGAGTGTCGTCCATTCTTCTTCAACATTCATTTCCTCAACAATTCCAGCTTTTTCTTCCCTAACTGCACTGCCTGAATTAGTGCCTGGTTCAGTTTCTGCCACAGCTTTGACATTTAAGAGAGGGCAAGCAGTTTCACTGTGGACTGTGGACTCAGGACTGGCCTCGGCCTGCTCATCCACCTTAGATGGCTCACAGGTAGCAGCGTCAGCATTCAGACCTTCAATGTCATCCACCTCAGTTGGTGTCGTTTCAATGACAGGCTGCATAACCTCGGTCTTAGCTTGGCCCTTTTCTTCATCCTGATTTATATTCACAGTAGAGGACTTCAACTCGGCCTCGGCCGATCCATCCACTTCAGGCATTTTTGTCTCAGCTTTCTTTATTTCACTCCTTTCAACTGTGGAGCTACAACTGGGTATCTGATTATCAGAACTTCCTACAGTTGAGCTAAGAGTACCAGTGGATACCTCACAGATAACAATCTGCTGATCTTCAGCATCGGAGTCGGAGTCTTCAGACTCATCCTCTATATCTGACTCACTCACTGCATTTATGTTTCCACCCATAGCATGACTACCATCAGCTCTTTTACAGTCAACTGCTTTGTGCCCTGCACGGCCACATTTAAAACATTTCATTGAATCAGAAGATATAAACACAATATAGTCACATCCATCTACTTTGAACTTCAGAGCAACATCTAACTCATTGTAACCTCTGTTGAGGAGCATAAAAACCTGTCTCCTAAATGAGACCACATGTTTTAATTCTGGCTGTTTACACCCCAAAGGAATCATAGTAATGTCAGAAATAATCTCGCCATACCTTCTCAATTCAGTACGTAGCAGTTCATTCTTCAAGAAAGGAGGAATATTAGAGATTATAATCCTCTTTGCAGGAGTTGAAAGCGGCAAAACAGAAATGAGGGTTCCATTAATGACTAGGCCTTCCTGAACCAGTTGGTGAACTAAGGCCTCTTCATTTAGAAATACCACAACCTTATTCATTCTTGAAGCAGAAATAATGTTTTTACATCCAATTATTTTTCCAATTTCAGTAACACACTTCTCTACTGAAACTACTGGATCAACAATCAATTTGATGCCATTTCTTCTGCTAAGTTTTTCAAAGCCATGTGGCAAAAGGCCTGGCTGTATCCCTCGGGACACAGCCATCCTAGCCACTTCTTTTAAAAAAAAAACACTAAATAAACTTAAAATAATGACTATATATAAATAACACAGCAAAGAATTAAGAGAAATGACTAGAAAAAAGAAATAAAAGAAAAAAATGGAAAAAAAGAAAAAGCTAAACTAAACTCACTCTCCTGCTAGCACAAAGGCCACTTCCACTCCAGACCAAAGCAATCGACACACAGAGAAACAGCAAGACTAGATAGATAGATAGATAGATAGATAGATAGATAGAAGGCACTATATTAGATAGATAGATAGATAGATAGATAGATAGATAGAAGGCACTATATATAGATAGATAGATAGATAGATAGATAGATAGATTAGTATAGTTGGCAAGATATTTTTTTTTTTATTTTTTAAAAAGACCTTTATTTTGAACATTAACAATATATACAGTCATAAGACAAACAATCCCAATATTCAAGATAAAACAAAAAGTTATATATCAGCCAACCACCACTACTTCCCCCTTTACACTCCTCCTACTCCGCACATAAATAATATAATCAAAAGTTTAACAATTCATTATAACATTCCACATTAAAACATATTGTTGATGCCTACCAATACTTTTCATTCCCAGTTATTTTTTTTTACTCCTCCACTACTCCCCGGTCCCCACACATTAAGTTAAGTACACAAGTCTGTATTTAGTATTCAGTACTCTGTCTAATCCTTCTAACGTTTAACATAACAATCGCTCACCCGCTATTCTTCTTTGTTATTCCAAATTAATTTTTAGTTGCCCCTCCTCAATAGAGCACAGCACCCCCTTCACTCCCCACACTTTTTCAAATTCTTCAATATTACACATTGTTTTATAATAAGTAAATTCCAGCCTAATTCTTGAAATTACATAAAATTTGAAAATAAACAGTACATCATCTGGTAACAAACTACTCTGTTTATTATTACGGCTTTTTAAAATGGATAATTTTGCCTGCCCAAATAAATAATTTAAAAGTTGAAGTTTTGATTTTGATTTTTTGTTGTATTTCATGCCCCAAATAAATTTCTGATCATCAAAAGAAACATTAAATTTTTCACATATTTTTTGAAAGTACATAAACAGAGTTTGCAGTCTCGTACAATACAAGAATAAATGATATACAGTCTCTCTCCCACAGAAGGCACATTTATCGCTCACATCACTTTGAATTTTACTTAAAACACATTAGTAGCGATGACCCGTGTACGATTCTCCATTGAGATCGCCTGCTCTCTTATTATTAGGTGGTTTATAAAATTCTCTCCATGCTGGGCTGACCTCCGCCTTTACATTTAATTTTTCAGTCCAGGGCGTCATGATGGTGTTTTTTAGATTTGGAAAATGAAAACTTTAATGCAGTACACATACATATCTTTTTTAGTTAAAGATCGAAAAAAACATTTTTCTTGTCTATCAAACCTTAAAATCGAGTCCTCCCTCACACCATTCATGTCTAATTTAGGTTCCACCTCCAGATCAGAAAAACAGTCCTCCTCCTCCTCCATCTTTGGATGTACTGAAGTCGAGTTCCCCTGATTTTCTCTAAGCCTAATGAGGTCTTTTGCCATAAAGGACAGTAAATAATTGACCGTTCTTATTGATCGTATGCCCATCCTTGAAGCCAACACAGTTGAATCTTTAAAACTCTTGTTGTCTTCCTCCAATAATTGAGAACAAACCACAATTCCACTTTTAATCAAAGTCTTTACAAAACTAATTTTAAAAAGTAGTGGACATGTGAATAAAGAATTAAAATGAGGGGTTCATTGAAAAGCGAAGGTGATTTGGATGGCACTCTCTGAAGAAAGGAACTCCAAGTACGTAAAACTCCTTTATAAAATTTGGGTAACTGAGTGAGATCAAACCTGCTCAAGTCCATTAGCAATAACTGCACATCAAAACTCAAATTTTCAATCTTATGGAAAAATGAAAGAGCCACTTTTTTCCAAATTAATGGTTCCAAAGAAAAAAACAGGCGTTGTAAGACCATCAACCTGAAACTAGCGGCCTTACAGCAGACATCAATCAGCCCTTGTCCTCCTTCCTCCACCGGTAAACTGATGAGCCCTTTCTTGAGCCAGTGCATGCCATTCCAAAAAAAGTCAACTAATAATGTTTGTATGGAGTGTAAGAGACCTGCTGGCGGGTCAACACTCCTCAGTCTGTGCCACAGCATGGAGGCCACGAGATTGTTAATAATGAGAACTCTTCCTCTAAAAGAGAGTTTAGGTGCAATCCACTGCCATTTCTTTAACCTCAAGTCAATCTGTTGTAAAAAGCCCTCCCAGTTGTCCTTTTCAGTGTCCTCACCACCCAGCACAACCCCGAGATAACGGAAAGCTTTCCTACTCCAGCCCAGCCCTGATGGCAAGACTGGTGGAGGACGATGTGCCCAGTCCCCTGATAAATATGCATTCCCCTTCTCCCAGTTAACTTTAGCAGAAGATGCTCCTTCAAAAAGTGTTAAACATTTACATACAGCGGAGACGTCTGCATCAGAATCCACAAACACCACGCGTCATCTGCATAGGCCAGAAATTTAAACGTTAAATTTTTAGACAGCGGAATTGTGAATCCTTGTAGGTGTTTATCAAGCTGCCTAAGAAAAGGTTCAATGGAGATGGCATATAACATCCCTGACAAAGGACACCCCTGACGAATCCCCCTGGTCACAGCGAATGGCGGCTTAACACCCATTGATTTTAATACTCCAAACACGTTGGAATACAACAGTTTGATATACCTTATAAAATGTAAACCAAAACCAAACGCTCTTAAAGTTGTAAATAAATATTTGTGATCGACCCGATCAAAAGCCTTTTCTTGATCTAACGACAGAACGCCAACATCGATATTGAGAGCTTTCGATGCAGAAATGATGTCCCTCAGCACAAATATATTGTCGTGGATTTGTCTGTCCGGTACGCAGTAGGACTGGTAGGGGTTGATGATGCTGCCCATCACTTTTCTCAGCCTCGTCGCTAATCCCTTCGAGATGATTTTATAATCTGAGCAGAGTAAGCTCACGGGCCGCCAGTTCTTCAGAAGGCAAGGTTGCCTTTCTTAGGTAGCAACGTGACTACAGCTCGGCGACAGCTGACCGGAAGCTCCCTGCTTGCAAACTGTCCTGTACCACCTCGAAGAAGTCCAAACCTAATAACGCCAAAAATGTTTATAAATTCAACCGTAAGCCGTCAATTCCGGCGTCTTCCCAGTATTTAGACTCGAGTGCAATTGTGAGTTCTTGAAAAGTGAGGTCATTGTCCATAAACTCGGCTAAATCATCAGAAATGTGAGGCAGTCCTTGTAGCAAAGTGGCTGAAGAAGAGAAACTGAGCGGCTCTTTTGAAAACAAAGTCTCGTAAAAAGACACAGCAAAGTCCCGGATGTCCTCAGGCTCTCTCAGCTCTTCTCCAGTGTCTTTTTGGAGGACATGAATAACTTTTCCTTGGGCTTCCTTCTTTTCCAAAGCAAAGAAAAATTTTGTAGGTGCATCGAGGTGGTTAAGTTTTGAAATCGAGAACGTATTAAAGCTCCGTGAGCTCGAAGTTCCAATAAATCCCGTAGTGTTGTTTTCTTTGTGCTCAGGTTGTTCAGCAGATCTTCAGAGTAGCCATTTAGCAGAGTCTGATGGATCTCGGTGATCTCCTCCTCGAGTTTCTTCATTTTTAAAATACAGGCCTTGGTGACGTGTTCAGTGTACTGTTGACAGAACTGACGAATCTGCACCTTGGACACGTCCCACCACTGTCTCAGGGATTCGAACTGCAGTTTGGTGGAACTCCACTGCTTCCAGAAGAAATTAAAACATTCCACAAAGTGATTGTCCTGAAGGAGAGTTGTGTTGAAGTGCCAGTAAGATTTATATTTTTGTGGAGATGGGAGGAGAAAAGTAACAGAAACCAGAGAGTGATCGGAAAAAGCGACAGGAGTGATGAGAGTGTTAGTTAATAAATTGAGGTGCCGTTTTGAACTGTAAAAGCGATCTAAGCGAGCAAACGAGAGGTGCCCTCTGCTCCCTTTGAGCCACGTGAACTGTCTGTCAGCTGGAAAGTGAGAGCGCCACACATCGACCAAGTCATAGGTCTCGACGATTTCCTTGAGTTTCTTAACTGACCCCAAGTGCGGCTCGGCCCCATTTCTATCCATAAACCAGTCCTCTGTACAATTAAAATCCCCCCCCAGCACGACGATCTCATTATTTGTAAATTCATCCAAAACCTTCCTTAATAATTAAAAAAAATCCACCCTGGCAGTGCCGTTATTGGGGGCATAAACATTAATAAAAACCAACGAGTGGGGGCCCTCCTCTGCCTTCACAACTAAAAGTCTGCCAGCCATAACCTCAGTCACCTTTGTGATTTTTAACAAGGAGGTCTTACTAATCAGCACCGCCACCCCTGCGCTCACACTGGTGCCATGACTGAAAAAGCCCGTCCCTCCCCAGTCCTGCAACCAGGCAGCCTGACTCTGTGGATCTGAGTGGGTCTCTTGTAGAAAACTCACATCCAAGTGCTTTTGTTTTAAAAAATCACAGACCAAGGTCCTCTTTAAATTATCTCGACAGCCATTGACATTTAGGGTACCCACGTGTAACTCAGCCATAGGTACAACACAAAAGAAACACAAAACACACCAGAAACCAAGAGATTCACTTTCATGACTGCAGTATCCATCAGGACTTATTTTGAAGGATCTTGCACTCTGCTCATTACGTTTTTTAACCTGGTGGTCTCCTTTTGGTCCAACCCTAAATTAGCTGCATTGCGCTTTATATTTTTTGCTGAGCTCAAAAGAGTTCAAGGTCTGGAAAATAATCCTGCACTTGAACACCCCTCTTTCCCTCTAAATATTCCAAGAACTTTCTGATGCTCTTAGTGCTGTAACCCCCTTTAGGCTCCATTCCAAACACTGAGAAGGTGTTATCAGAAATGTCGGAGGTATTCTCTTCTTCACCCTCCACACCTTCACCACTATCTGCAATATCCTTCTTTTTAACTGATACCATTTGTTTTTTGGACCGATTGTCTGACATTAAAATCTTTTTTGCGCCTGTGGTGGACTCCACTGCTTCCTTTCTTTTCCTAGTGGTGATTTGTGAGGTCTCCTTACACTCACTCGACTCCACACTCACCTCCATCTTGTCTGCCTCACTCACTGCTGTTCTCCTTACACCTTTGACTTCCTTCCTACTGCTGCTGCTGCTTGCATTTTGTTCAGTGCCCAGGTCCAACTCAAGATTGCCCTCAGTAGTAACTACATTAGGCATGACTACATTTGTCTCATTATTAGTGGGCAGTGTTGCACCACTTGGAGACGGATCATCTCTTGCTGTATCATTACAGCCCCCTTCATCCTGAAGCAGGGTGACATTCTCATTACTGCAGACTTCTGCAGCCTGACCAGCGAGGGCCTCCTCAGTCTCAGCTGTGCCCTTCTATAAGGACGGAGGCTCCTTCACCTGGGACACTGGGCTCATCTACAGGTGTATCACCAGCCTCAGCCAGCACACCTTTGTTATTTTTGTCTTGCTCTTTTTTAGTGTCTATTGCAGCATCACCTTTGTCAGCAGGCTCCAGTTGCTCCTCGGTTTCCTTCTCATCTAATTCACTCACACTATCAGTCAGCTCACCTTCTTCAAACTCCTCCTCCTCCTCCTCCTCTTCAGACTCTGGCTCACTCTCTCTACTTTCTTCATCACTTAAATAAACATTCTCTCTTTTGCAGTCAATCGCTTTATGGCCTGCTCTACCACAACTGAAACATTTCATTGATTCTGAACTCACAAACACCACGTAATCCACACCCTCCACTCGGAACTTTAAGGCCACGTTAAGTTCATCATTTGCGTTTTTTAAAATCATATAAAGCTGTCGCCGAAAAGACACGACATGCTTTAAATCAGGGGATCTGCAGCCCAGTGGAATCATAGTAATGGCAGACATCACTTCACCATATCTGCGCAGTTCGCGCTGCAAGATTTCATTACTTAAGAAAGGAGGTACATTGGAAATGATAACCTTACGAGCAGGAGTCGACAGCGGCAACACGGAGATCAGCGCACATTAAGCACAACACCCTGCTCGACCAGTCGGGCACCAGCGCTTCATCGTCCACAAAATTACCACAGCTTTATTCATACGGGAGGCTGACCGTACATTCTTACACCCCACCACCCTACTGACCTCCATAACGCAGGCCTCCACCGAGACCGCCGGATCAACAAGCAACCTTTATGGCGTGCCTTCTGGAAAGACCTGAAAAACTATCTGGAGATAAGCCATCTCGTATCACATTAGACGCCGCCATAGCGGCAAAGCCGCAATCGCGTCCTTTTTAAAAACTGAAAAAGTATTCGTAAAACTAAAACAAACAAAAAAGAAAGAGAGAGATACTCACAACACGCACGCCGTCGACGACCGAAAACACAGACACGCCCACCCCAGACCACACCAATCAAGAGGCAAACGGACAGAGAGATAGATAGATAGATAGATAGATAGATAGATATGAAAGGCTCTGTATAATAGATAGATAGATAGATAGGAAAGGCACTATATAATAGATAGATAGATAGATAGATAGATTAGTATAGTTGGCAAGATAGATAGATAGATAGATAGATAGATTAGTATAGTTGGCAGGATAGATAGATAGATAGATAGATAGATAGATAGATTAGTATAGTTGGCAGGATAGATAGATAGATAGATAGATAGATAGATAGATTAGTATAGATGGCAAGATAGATAGATAGATAGATAGATAGATTAGTATAGTTGGCAAGATAGATAGATAGATAGATAGATTAGTATAGTTGGCAGGATAGATAGATAGATAGATAGATAGATTAGTATAGTTGGCAGGATAGATAGATAGATAGATAGATAGATAGATAGATAGATAGATAGATAGATAGATAGATTAGTATAGTTGGCAGGATAGATAGATAGATTGAAGGCACTATATGATAGATAGATAGATAGATAGATAGATAGATACTTTATTAATCCCAAGGGGAAATTCACAAGTTTAGTAAGTTGGGCTGACACAATGACTTCCACCCGTTGTAATCTCCATCTCACTGACGGAAAACACAAATTATGTTGTGGGAACTTCATCAGCTTATTTGAATGACGTAATTTCCATCCATGTCACAATTTAATATGAAAATGGCAACAAATAATAAGAGTTCGGAACAACATACTGTAACTGTTACATTTTATCAGCTTAGAAACTTTGATTCCAACTTATATTCACTTAGTAAATTACACACGTGTGGCGAATGGCAGTAACCCATGCCCAGCTGGGACGCCCCTTTGACACTGGGACCGGGGAGCAGCCATGGGATGCACAGTACGTTCCCCAGAACACGTGGTGGCAGCTCTCCTGGGTTACATCGGAGCCACAGGTGTGGGACTTGAGGGCTCAGCCCTGTTGGGCTCAGGAGGAGTCGGGAGGAGGAGGACAAAGCTGCCTGGGAGGAGTGGAGGAAGAAGAGTGTGTTTTTGGGTGTTTTTCTTTGGTTGTGTGTTTTGGGGACTGTGTAGGGCCTGTAGGACACGGGGAAGACGTGCCCCACAACTCAAGAACAAATAAATCTTTCATTTTCATTTTCGTGTGCCTCCGATGTTAGTCCGTGTCGGGTCGGCGCCAACCAAGCTCTTCTGCCACACACAATAAGGGGCTGCACAGTTGTAGAGCTGGGGCCACGCAATTAGGGGTCCATGGTTCGCCTTCCCAGGAACTCCCTGCATGGATCAGGCATGTTCTCCCCATGTCATGTCAGGGGGGGGGTTTCTTCCCAAAGATATGTAGGTTAGGTGAATCACCTTTACTAAACTGGCACATGATGTGTGTGTGTGTGTGTGTCTGTTCACCCAAGCATTCTGTCCAGGGGTTGTTGTGCCCGTGCCCTTTTGTTTGTTGGGGTACACTCCAGCAGCCCCCTGCCCTGGGTTAATGGATTTAGGAAATGGACGATACCTAACATAACTTTGCATGTTGAGAAAAAGAAAAGTTCATTTTTGTGTGGCTGACTTAAAAACTTGGGTTAGTACAACTAAGTATTAAGTGCAGTGGTAAGTAATAAATGTTAAGGAAACATCAATTCACGTAACTCACTAAAGTGTGTTGGATCGACGTATTTTTAATAGAAGGTGACATAACTTAAAATGCTTGATGAAAACTGTGGCCTTTTGTTCACCTGAAAGATTTTGTTTTTAGAATGGGATTTGAAACATAATAGCATAATTACAGCAGTAAATGATGAGACCTCTTAAAATGGCGTGTAAAGACGGTGACAGCGTCACTGTCAAAAAATCCACTTGTGAATAAATAATAATAAAAAGGAATCCCACTGCGTCTGAGACGGCAGCGCTTCTTGGCGATAAACTCGGGTTACTAATCAACAAGACACGTCGAGCGCCTTCTACTTACAGAAGAATAACAGGAATTAATTACCACACAGACAACAACAACAACAACAGCATTAATTTCTTAGCACATTTTCATGAAAATGATGGAGTTCAAAGTGCTTTACAAGATGAAAAAAGAAAAAAAATTGATATAAAAAAAATATAAAATAAAAATAAGATTAGGCAATACTATATAATCATGAATAAAGTAAGGTCCGATGGCTGGGAGGACAGAAAAAGCAAAAAAAAAAAACAAAAAAATCCCAAATCTGCAGGTTCTCCAAGGCCACAAGACCACCCAGCCCCCAGTGGCCATTCGACCTCACATCAATGATCTCAATCAGTCCTCAGACAGACATTTGTTCATTCATAATACATCAACTCCCAACAACACACATTCATTCATATGTACATACGTGTGTTCATACGTAACACCTCCATTCACACATGCGTTAAAACACACTTACACTCACACATAGACATGTCATTTGTACAGTATTTTCACTTATACAGTACAAACATTCAGTAGTTCATACATAAAATTCAATTCCATCCATCCATCCATCCTCTTCCGCTTATCCGAGGTCGGGTCGCGGGGGCAGCAGCTTAAGCAGAGAGGCCCAGACTTCCCTCTCCCCGGCCACTTCTTCCAGCTCTTCCGGGAGAATCCCAAGGCGTTCCCAGGCCAGCCGGGAGACATAGTCCCTCCAGCGTGTCCTGGGCCTTCCCGGGCCTCCTCCCGGTTGGACGTGCCCGGAACACCTCACCAGGGAGGCGTCCAGGAGGCATCCTGATCAGATGCCCGAGCCACCTCATCTGACTCCTCTCGATGCGGAGGAGCAGCGGCTCTACTCTGAGCCCCTCCCGGATGACTGAGCTTCTCACCCTGTCTTTAAGGGAAAGCCCAGACAAGTTTTATTTGTCACATACAGAATCTTACGGCAGTATAAAGTACAGTGAGGTGTTTTCTCTAGCAGGTCCTCAAAGAGCAAGTTGGACGAAGTCGGCCCGGCGTTAACACTCAAGTGCGTTCAGATAGGAAAGAGGGGACATTTCACCTTTCTATCTACTTCATCCAGGAGTCAGTTATGACAATTTGGTTTATTAAATAGTTGTCGAATAATGAGTGTTATTCAAAAGTAACAGGGATAAGGGAATGCAATTCCATGTGTGAGCAAACTCCATTAAATCCACGCTTTTTAAGAGCACTTTATATTAATGAGGTGCAAAATGATTCTTTTCAGTGATTCGATTCATTTTCATTCAGTTCACCAAAATGATTTGAATGTGGGAATCACTGATTCATTCGATTCAAAAAACAACAAGCTATATTTTAATTTAAAATCTAGAATAGCATCATAGCAGTGTAGAAACTTTAACCACCAAACAACACAATCAATATAAAAAGCAAGCAACAAAATAATTCACACATAATAATAATAATAATACTCTATTGAATTTTGACAATAAATCAAATTTTAACAATAAATAAAAAATAATCATACAAACAGAACCTTAGAACAGTGCACACATCACGATAAATCTGTGAGAACACTGAAATACGACTAAATAAAATTATTTTCAGTTCTAGATCAACCTCCTGCAGCTTCCTTCTCTAATATCTGTCCTTTCTTATGCTGTCTCCCACACACGTATCATCAGTGAAGTGAGCTGCGATTCAATGTGCTGTGAGTCTCTTGCCTGGAGTTCAGTACATGAACTTGCAGTGGTTCTCCAGACCAGCAGGGGGCAGACTGGGTGGACTGAGACAGTCACAGTCACTCAGTCAGAGGGAAGTGATCAGTGGGAGGTGCCTGGTGTTGTCTAGCAGGTCAGTCATTGGCTAGTTGTTGTCATGAGCGTTTTGCTGAAACAGTTCATTTATTGGCCTTTTCCCAAAGACAGCAGCCATTTAAGTGAAGTTAAGATGATAGCTCAGGACTGTCATGGACTGCTGTATAAAACGTAGCACACACTACACATGCCTCATAAAGATTTGTTCTTTAATGTCATTGAACCAGTTTGTTCACTCAGAGACCAAGACAAGTACAAAAGGACCAGTTCATTTGTTCACTTCACATTACGCCTTTACAATGAAGTTACAAACGGGGCACAAAGAGGCTTGTGGCGGCTCAGTGGTTTTCATACACAGCAGAGTTGTGAGAAACAATTCAAGTGACGTGAAAAGGGCATCGACTGGTGTGTGTTAGTGGTGGAGGGTCTGTGACGAACTGGTGTTTGGAATTCTTAAAAACAGCATTTTTGGAAGTCTACCCAATAGATTAGCAACTGAAAAATATCTATTAATACGAGAGGACCAATACTAACAACAAATCAATATCAGTATCATCATATGAAAAGGAGAAAAGGAACTGAAATACATTCTCCATTTTGCTCTTAATAATTAGTTAAAACACAGTAATTTGTTAAAATGATATACAAGGGGGAGTCAAGCTAAAGTTAGAAAATGGGATTTATTAGACAGTGGAATGAAGCTTCACAAAACTGATCATGTCATTTCTCCATGGAGTCTCCACCCTTCTCAATACACTTGAGCCACCTGCCTGGATTCCAGCAGAATAAAAGGTTTTATCTTGTCCTCACCACCACTTGTGTACCGCTTTCTTCACGCTGTCATCTGTCTTGAATCGACGGCCACCCAGATGTTTTTTTTTTTTTGAGCGGTCCAAAAACGTAGAAATCACACGGTGCCAAATCTGGTGAGGAGGATGTGGCAATAGCTCAGACTTCAGTTTCTCCAGACAAGCCTCGGTGTTCTTAGCAGTGTGGGTGTCATTGTCTTGCAGCAAATTTGAACATAATCATTTGGTACTCCGTTTTCAGCTTCATTTGCTAATGGCTATAGTTCAGTAGCAAGAACTTATAAAGCATTTGCCGTTAGCTGAAAATTGTTTCCGTTCTACTTTTTTTGTTGAGACAGCAGTCTCCGCCGCTTGGATCAAATAGCTGCCTTCACATCAGTCAGAGTAACTCACACTAGTGACTGTAGTACCCCTCGGCATGAAGTGTTCCACAATAACACGGGGGCATGAGTGGTGGCGAGGACAAGACAAAACCTTTTAATCTGCTGGCACTTTCAGGCAGGTGATACAAGTGCATTTAGAAGGGTGGAGACGACAAGGAGCAATGACAGCATCAGGTTAGTGAAGGTTCGTTCCATTGTCTAATAAATCCCATCTTCTAACTTTAGCTTGACTCCCCTTCGTAAATAAGTAAGAGTTTGGAATGGCACTAATTTATTGTATAACAGGAATACGAAAGGTGACAGTAATCTGAAAGAGGCCAAACAATAAGCCTTCATCCTCGTGTAATCTTAAAAAGCTACACAGAAGTAACGTCAGCTCTGGATACGCCATAATGCACACTCGGTCTTTTGTGTGTTACACTGTGAAGATATCTTCACCAGGGAGATGGTCATCCTGTGTCATCCTCACTGTTAGTGGCCGGGGCTGCAGAACACAAAGGACAGTAGATGTAAATCGAACACAGCAGCCCTCGGCTGGTCCGGGCTTTGTGGATGACTGGATTGGCACTCACATCAGCTGTAATCAGCCTGTCCTGTGCTCTCCCACCCCTTCCACCATTGTGGTGTTGGATGCTTTGTCTCTCTGACTTGATGTTAGGAGGACTCTGAGGAGAGTGAAGGACAGGAAAGCAGCAGGACCAGGAGGAGAGCCCAGCGGGCACCATTACTGATTTCTGTGTTCAGGGATTCCTTAGCGTAGTGAACTCTCCTGACTTGTTTCTTAAAAATCACTGGACCCAAATCCAGTAACCCACCTCCTGTCTCAATGGCTATCATCCTGTGAGTCTGAAGTGCTTCAAGGGGGTTGTTAACGACTGTACAGCATCTGTACATCACTACCCGGTGTTTGAAGTTATTTGCACTTTGCTTATCACTCAGATCGATCCACCCTGTGATACCAGTGCAGAGGTTACACATTTAATGGCAGATATGGGAATTCTGTGAGACTGTGACACCATACTGCCCTTTGTACTAATGGCTCAGCTCCATGACCTGGAAATTGGCACTTCCCTCTGCCACTGGCTCCTGGAGACCTTGGGTGGTGACGTTGGGCAGCATCATTTCAAACACCCTCACTCTAAATAGATGAATGTCACCTTAGTCTACTGCTGTATCCCCCCCGTACCCAAGACAGCACAGCTACAGTATGTACAGCGCTCACTCCATCACGCCAGCCACATACTGTACTTCTGGAGGTACCAAGTTAAAACTGTGACTCGGCTCTGAACTCTGTAACATAACTCAGCAGCCTTTATATGTTCCTTAAGATTAGAAGAAGCAGCTTAGTACTCGGTGTAGATGCCACTGGATGGGCATCCCGGCCAAAAGAGGGCATAGTTCCTTACCTGATGGAAGTATTTCCGGGTCCTGTAAAAGTCCATTATAACAGGGGGCTTGTCTTCCTGCAGCGCCCTCTTGCAGCACCGAGTGACCCCAGCAGGGCTGCTCTTCTGGACTACATCTCCCAGCATGTCCTCTTGGCTTCCCAATGGCCACTGATATCCAGGGCCGCTGCCATCTAGCGTGCTCTCGGAGTAAAAACCCCCCAGCGACATTTTTTTTCAGTGAGCTGTCCATCCATCCCTTTTGGTCTTTCCTTCCGGGTCTGACCCATTCTTCATCCTCAGCCGGGATGGGAGACAAGCTCCCTGTTATAATGGAGTTTCACAGGACCCGGAAGTACTTCCATCAGGCTATTGCCCCGGCACCGGAAGTACTCCTGGGTCCTTAATAAATGGGGCTGCACTCCCTTGTCCAAGCGAGTCGGAGATGGGTGGACTCAACTGGATGAGGGAGTGCAGCGGTGAGAGAATATTAAGAAAAGAGTTGGATTGTGCAGAGAGAGACCTGTGCTTTGGTGTTACTTGGTGGAGGTATTGTGTCTTGTATTGAATAAGCACATCTGTATTTGAACCCAGGACTCTTCATGTATTCGTGGTGGGGATTTGGGGCTCGCTGACGGCGCCCTTTCCATCACATCAGCCATTAGTGATTCACTGTACTCAGCTGATTCTTTCAAACGACCCATTTAAGTGAATCAGTTTTCTTTTATTCATTTGATTCAATTTTAGGGATATCTTATGCTGTACTTTCAGGGAGGTCAGGAGTGCTCCTCTGATTGCATCACAAATATATAATTTAATAATTCCTAGCTAGTTTCATATATATGTTTGCATGTATGCATATGTATATAATTGTTTGTTAATTTATATTTACCATATATACTTACGTATAAGTCAGGTCTTGAAACCCGAAAAATCAATCATAATATCAGACCTCGACTTATAAGCCCTTTCAAAAATGTGACACTTACATTTTTTTTTTACATCTTCCTACCTCCTCCAATCTCACATCAGTTTCTCAGACACATCGAATTTTGTTGTAGCAGCGCGGTTACCAATTTCTTTCGCTACTTCAACGATGTTTAATTTAAAACCAGCTTCATATTTTCTTCTGATCGAACGCTCCATCGTAGATAAGGGATGCTGTTACAATTAAGGTGTATGAGGGTGTGAGATACAAAAAACACAAAACAGTGCAAACACCACTTCGTAATAGTTCGGGTATTACCGGTGGTCATGTAGGCACAATACATAGGAAAAAAAAGGCTGTGTGCTCCGTGGTTACTCTCTCAGGCGGGTGTTAGCATATCGTAATCTCTTGGACCAATAGCGTGAGTTTTCTGCATTCGACTTATATGACCGACATTATAAAATACTGGAAATTATATGGTAAAATGAAGCCCTGACTTATACGCGGGAGAACTTAAACGCGAGTATATACGGTAGTTCATTGACTATACATATATTACTAATAATATAAAAGTATATAATTAATAATATATTTAACATGATAATGCCTATGCCATTGCCCTATTGTAGCAGGCACTCTACATATTATATTCAATTTATCTGTTTCTTCCGCCTTGTGCTCCTTAAAAATGTCCTGAGAATGAAGTAACTATAGGATGTCACTTTAAAGGGGACAAGGGGGTTAATCTGTGCCTGTGGGTCCTTGCGTTGTCTCGTAATGTAAGCGAATAGTCATTCTTCAAAAAAGGAGGCACGCTTTTTGGGGAAGGAGGAGAGGAGGAGGAGTTCAAAGCAGACGTAACGACCTGCAGAGTCACAGCACCACACGTCACTGTAGGTCGACGCCTGCCATTTCAGAGCAGACGTGACATCACCGCAGGATGTTTGGTAATAAACGTTTATTCATCGTCACAAACCAAATTGATTGCCCTGCTAACCACACCAAGCCCTAACCTTAACATAACTAACCCCTAACCCTAACCGTTTATCCTACACGCTAACTATACTGACCCCTGACCTTGACTTCCATCCTAGAACTGCGGTTACGTATGGTGCTCTGGCTTTAGCAGGTGGATTTTATTGGGGGGCTCAAAAAAGGTTCTAGAAGGCCGATGTTGATGGATTGGTTTCTGCATACACAATTACAAGTGCTGGCGAAACATCAGAGGACATCTGTGTGGGCGCCACTGCCTTTCTTACGATTGAAGCTTGCATCTTCTGCTTTTTAGCGAGGGACCCTTTAACACCATACACCCGGGGGAGGCGGCACAATGGCTTCTGGGACAGGATTCAGCTCTGAACCGGTGAGAATACCCCATTATGGCATAAAAGGAACGCACACCTACGCTTCCATTGTACCTCTAATCTGGATTTAGCTGTGGAATACCCATGTTACCTTGAAAAAAAGTGTCAGCTAAATGTACAAAAATAAAAATATTAACAAAAACAAGGCACAGCAACTCATAAGAAAATGGTATAAACTTTATTACAATATAGAAGGACTGAAGAATATCTGAAAAGCTACAATGAAAGAAGTGCACAGGCCCACTTCCAGCGTGGTGATGCCAATCCTGGGTGAACCTGAAAGAAAGACAAACGCACAATTAGACCATCCGCTTCATTTATGAAAGCATAAGAGAAGGTGGGAAAACAATTTCAAGATTCTCTTTGCAAAGTTTTTCCACATTTTCAGTTTCGCTGTAATCGTTGGCTCATCACCAGCCTCACAGGGCCAGACGTACAGTGGGCTCACAGTTGAAGTATTCAGGACCCCTTTTACTTTCTGCATGCTCTATGGTGCTGTAGATTTCATTTTAAATGGATACAATTGCCAGTATCCCAGTGTAGCGGTGCTACTGGGGATTGAAACTCCCAGCAGTCCCTGCAGTGGCTCTGCTTGGTCATCTGCTGAGGGTGCAGGGGCTGCTGGGTACAAGGAGGCCGGCACAACATTTGATGTTTCATGTGTGGAGTTTCCTGTATGTTGCCTTCCATTCTGATACCTGTAGATTCTTGTTTTGTCCTGGATCGTCTCTTGTTTTGGGCTATTGTCTGTCTGGTGTCCTTTCTTCACAGAATGACAACAAATCCTCAGACAGTCCTCATGTGCAGGAAGACAGGAAACTCCAGACACGAAACATCAAAGACTTTTCTTCTTTTCCCTCTTTGAAATGTTGCGCCAGCCTCCTTGTACCCAGCAGCCCCTGCACCCTGAGCAGACGACCAATCACAGTCACTGCAGGGACTGCTGGGAGTTGAAGTTTCAAACCCCAGTAGCACCCCTACACCGTAATGACAAACTGAAAACGTGTTCAGGATGGTTTACAAAATTTTTAAAATCCAAAACTGAAACCTCTCATTTCTGTAAGTATTCAGACCCCTTACTCTGCCCCCTCCAAACAATGGTCAAGTGCATCCTGTTTACTTTAATTCACCTTGAGATGTGCCCAGGACTTGTTTGGAGACCAATTGATTTCATTGAATGTCATTTACAAAAGCACAGCACATCAACCTGTGTGGACAGTAGAAGGTCCTGCAGTTCACAAGGCATGTCATGAAGCCCAAGGAACTCTCTGTTGACCTTTGTGATCAAATTGAACGGGGCAAGGTGATCAAACCCACTTCTAAAGCTTTGGGTGCTACCAGGAGCTCAGTGGCCTCAAGAATTCTGGAAGGAGTTTGGGCTCTTCCTAGAATTGGCCATCCAGCCAAAGTGAGCAACAGGCAAAGAGAGCTTTGGTCAGGGAGGTGACCGAAAACCCAGTGGTCACTCTAACAGAGCTTCAGAAGTCCTCTGCTGAGATGTAAGAACCCATCAGAGGAAGAACAAACATCTAAGATGTACTTGGGTGTTTATGGCAGAGTAGCTGGACAGAAGCCATTCTTGAGTAAAAGACATAAGACAGCCCACTTGGAATTTGCCATACAACATTTAAAAGACTCTGAGCACATCAGAAAAAAGATTCTCTGGTCTGATGAGACAAAAACTGAACTCTCTGAGCAGAACTTCAAGGCACTGTGTCTGAAAAATACCAGGCACTGCTCACCACCTACCTAATACTGACGCTATGGTGAAACATTGTGGTAGCAACATCATGCAATGGGGGTGCAGGGACAGGGAGACTGGTCAGAACTGAGGAAAGGACGAAAGCAGCAAAATATGGAGAGGATCTTGAAGAAAACCCAAAGCATACATCCAAGACCTCACTGGAGTGGCTCAGTGACCAGTCTGTCCTTGAGTGGCCAGGCTTGAACCCCATAGAACATCTGTGAAGAGACCTGAACATGGCAGTTCAACGACACTTCCCATCAAATCTAATGAACCTTGAGAGGATAAGCTAGTGACAATGGGAAAAACTGGCCAAATCCAGGTGTGCAAAGCCTGTAGAGACGTACTCAACAAGACCCTAAGCTAGGATTTCTGGCAAAGAAGCTTCTACAAAGTACTGAAGTAAGGGTCTCAATGCTTATATAAAAGTGAGATTTTAATAAATATGTAAATCTTTCTGAAAACATTTGTCATTATGGGTTATTGTGCATATATTGAGTGGCAAAAATGAAAAATCAATCCATTCAAAATTAAATCTACAGCAAAACAGTGTTCAGAAAGTGAAAAATAATGGAAGGAATTATTAAGGACAAGACTGAGCAGCACGTGGCAAGAACAGGAGTTTTACTGAACAGTCAGCATGAGTTCAGAAGAGGGAGGTCGTGTTTTACCAACATGCTGGAATTCTATGAGGAAGCAACAAAAGGATCTGATCAGAGTGGAGCAAATGATATTATTTATCTGGACTTTTAGAAATCATTTGATAAGGTGCCACAGGAGAGGTTGGGCATCAGACTAAAAGAAGTGGGAGTTCAAGGTGTGGTGTGATGGTAGATGGATGCAGAATTAGCAAAAACGAAGAAGTAGAGGGTGACAGTGCAAGGAACCTCATCAGAATTGGCTGATGTTAAGAGGGGTGTCCAGCAGGGGTCAGTGCTGGGGCTGCTGCTATTTTTAATTTATTTATATAAATGATTTGGATATTAATAGAAATAAAATGCTAGTTAAGTTTGCAGATGATCCTAAGTGAGGTGGATTAGAAAACAATCTGGAATCTGTTGAATCCTCACAGAGGGATTTGGACAGCAGGCAGGCTTGGGCGGATTTGTGGCAGATGAAATTTAATGTTGGGAAATGTAAAGAATTACATGTGGTGGTGCTGGGCGATATGACGATATATATCGTGGGGACGATAGAAAAGTGTCTATCGTCCTATTTCTCTTCTATCGTTTCTATCGTTTCTAACCTAATTTTATCAATTACTAAAGAAAATATTGCATTAAATAGGCTATGACAAATGAATGATAATATCTTGTCGCTATGCAATGCATACTCTACCCTTTATATAAGTGATAATCAAGAATAAAAATGAACTTTTTCGCAAAGAAACTCCATCTTGTGGTTTTGTCACAGTTCAGTTAAATGTCACTTCAAAATAAAGTTGCAAAAAAAAGTATGCAATGATATTTTTGTCAAACTTTTCAGAGAATAACTGGAAACGTACTTTATTGTGGGTGGTATATCGTGATATATATCGTTATTGTGATATAAAATAATCCATATCGTGATATATGATTTTTCCATATCGCCCAGCACTAACATGTGGGATGTAAAAATGTGAGGTTTGAATACACAATGGGAGGTCTGAGAATTAAGAAGTCCACCTTATGAGAAGGATTTAGGAGTCTTAGTGGACTCGACACTATCAACTGCCAGACAGTGCTCAGAAGCCATTAAGAAGGCTAACAGAATGTCCGGTTATATAGCACCTTGATATGTGGGTACAAGTCCAAGGAGGTCATGGCCATACCATAACATATTTACCCCACAATACTAAATTGCACATTATTCTTAAATCATCAATTTTGAAACATTACCATTGATATTGCCATAACACATCAAATACGTTTTGCTAACCATTGCGGTGCTTTGTTTGTGCTTTCTGTTGTACCCCAGATGTTTACGGTTTAGCGATGGGAGGGAACGGCACGTAAATCGTTACAAAGGACCCGCTATGGATGTAGCAGATATGTATTTTCATTCCAAGATTCACGTCTGTCCCTGCGAGGCGAGCTCAACCCCAATGATAGGCTAAAAGTGCCCACCTGGCTCCACGGTCTGTGGTCTCTAATGTCTGACCGCAGACGTCAAGCACAGCTACACAACTTACCGCTCAGAGGAGCACATCTGTAGTTGACGGTGGTCTTCCTGGAGAGCAGTGTGACTTCACTGTTATTGACTGCTGTCACTTCAAACTCTTCGTAGGGGTGAATCAGCACCTCATTTTCCAATGGGAAAAGAGAATATCGGGCAATGTCCATCCCGTAACACGTGGTGATGATGAATACTGTTTTTTTTCCAAATACCTCAGTGGCAGCACGACTCCTGGAAGATGACGCAAATCTTCCAAAGCGAAAGGCCTCTCCTATCTTTGGCCTAATTTCTACCATTACTCCTCTATAAGATGTAACACATGCGTTAACTTTGAAGTTTTCCATGGCCATGGTGAGCAGAAAATGCAAGGACCTGTAATGGCCGTTCATCACTGTAAACACGCCAGATTCCACAGCTTCATTAAACTTAGCGTAGCATGAATTACTTGTGTAGGCCGTGATAGCCAGGAGTACCTCCTTGTCCACACCAGAAGGGAATGTCTTGCTTTTCCAGTATTCCTCTGCTTTATTCCAGGCACATCTGAAGGCTGTGTTGTTGTTAAGTTCATAGGTCAGGAAGCTCTCTTTGACTTCTTTCTTTCTTTCTAGCTGGCACCCCTTATAATCGTCATCATAGGAGCTTTCATGCATGTAGGAGGACTGAAAGGAAACAGAAATGAGTGTCAGTGATTATTCTGCGTGACCAAAGCCACACCAGAAAAAGTGCTCTGCTGCTTATTAAGACCAACAGGAGCCAGAAGGAACATCGGAAACATCTGAGAGCAAGAGCTGCTTACCGACTTGACTTTGGTCCAGAGAACTTGATGAGACAGAAGGAGGAGCAGCCAGAAGTGTAGAGGCATGTCTTCTGAAGGTCCGTTCTGGAAATAACACACAAAGGGATCTTGTAATCATTCACCACTATTAAAACTTCCATCCATCCATCCACCCATTTACTGCCACTTATGTAGGTTGCAAAGGTGCCCAGATGTCCCTTTTCCCCGTCACCCCCTCCAACTTCTTCAGAGGGATACTGAGGTGTTCGTAGGCCTGCTGAGAGACATCATCTCTCCAGTGTGTCCTGGGTCTACCCTGAGGTCTCCTGTGGCTGGAGATGCCTGAAACACCTCTGGAGGGAGGCATCCAAATCACCAGCCACTTTTTCAGGTAACACCTTGCTAGTACCACGTTGGACCTCCTTTTGCCTTCAGAACTGCTGTAATTCTTCATGGCTCAGATTCAACAAGGTGCTAGAAACAATCCTCTGGGATTTTGCTCCATATTGACATGATAGAGTCACGCAGTTGTTGCAGATTTGTTGGCTGCACATCCATAATGTGAATCTCCCCTTCCAGCACATCCTAAAGCTGCTATAATGGACTGAGATCTGCTGAGTGTGGAGACCATTTGAGTCCAGTGAACTCATTGTCACGTTCAAGAAACCAGCTGGAGATGATATGAGGTTTAGGACATGGTGGGTTATCCTGTTAGGAGGAGCCATCAGAAGATGGGTACAATGCAGTCATGAAGGGATGGACATGGTCAGCAGGAATAGTCATGTAGGCTGTGGCATTTAAACAATGCTTAGTTGGTATGGAGAGTTGCCTGTTCTTAGCTGACAGGAGTGGCACTCGATGATGTCTCCTCCTACTGTAGCCCCCCCATCTGCTTCAAGGTTTAATATGTTGTGTGTTCAGAGATGCTCTTCCTCATACCTCAATTGTAACGAGTGCTTATTTGAGTTACTGTTGCCTTTCTATCAAGTCAGACCAGTCTGACCATTCCCTTCTGAACTCTGGCATCAACAAGGCATTTTCACCCACAGAACTGCCACTCACTGGATATTTTCCCTTTTTCAGACCATTCTCTGTAAACCCTAAATATGGTTGTGCATGAAAACCCCAGCAGATCAGCAGTTTCTGAAATACCCAGACCAGCCTGTCTGGCACCAACAGCCATGCCACATTCAAAGTCACCTTCTTCCCCATTCTGATGCTCAGTTTGAATTTCAGCAGGTGGCCTTGGTAAGGTCTATATGTTGAAATGCTGCCATGTGATTGGCTGACTAGATATTTGTGTTAACAAGAAGATGAATAGGTGTACCTAATAAAGTGGCCGGCGAGGGTATATTAGCCAGCAAACAAAGATCTCACTTTACGACACTCTTGCTCTTTCCATTTTTCTCTACAATGCAGAAACACGGACCCTAAAACGAGAAGACAAGAGAAGATTTCTGAAATGACAATACTTGGACAAATCCTAGGCGTATGTAGAAGAGACTGTCTGTGGAATTGCGCTCACTCGGGATCCCTTGGGATACGAGGCACTTTTATATTTTCGTTGGAAACAGTGAAGGCCAGAGGAGAGTCGTAATTGGTCATGTCTGAGAGGGTCATGTGTCTGAGAGGAAGGTGACCGTGTAGACAAGTGATGTCATTTGTTTGTGAAACTCTTAATAAATAGAGTGCGGAAACTTTTTGAACGTCCCTCGTATTTAAGATTCAGAAGAGAAGGCTGTCGTACTTTGGACTTGTAGCACATATGACAACAGACGGAATTTCTCATATTCTGCAATACGGTCAGATTCATGGCAGAAAAGCTGCAGGAACCCCCAAGACTTCATGGGTTAGGGTTAGGGCTGGACAACATCAGAGAAGACTGTCAAGTGAAGGACTTGTCTATGGTGGAAGCTGAGTGACAATGGAGAGTCGGCATTGAGAAGCTGTTGGAACGAGCGCTTGAATCGCAGTGGACAAGAAGAAGGAAGGCAATGTCTCTGTGCTCTTGGGATATCAACATATGAACACCAAAGGTGGTATTCCAGGGTAACGGGGGTCCCTAAATTGTCCCAGTCTAGATATGTGCATCAGCGTGCCCTTTCATGGACTAGCGCCCCATGGTTTGAATAAATTTATAGAAGACGCTTATCAAACTATTTAAGGGTTGTTGGAACCCATCCTGGATGGGGTGCCAGGTCAGGGCACACACCCCATGCTGGGCCGATTTACCATAACAAGCACATGTTTTCAGACTGTGGAAGGATGCAGAAGGAAGTTGAGAGTTTGTGCCTTGATGCAGAGCACCTTTAACGTGGCTGTTCGTTTTTCTTCTGGGTGGGAGGCATTTCTCCCTCAGGCGTTACCTGCCACTTTTCCAAGCTTTATTACAACCTGCTTTTGATCAGACGGTTAGCAGAAGCACAAAACCAGTTGCTCTGCTTTCCTGTGACACAAATTAAAGCCGACTTGTCCTCACTTGTGACATGCACCTTGATATTCACTGAGTCGATCCTAACATTTTCTGCATCTGATTTTAAGGTCAAGGAGCTGCTTTGTTCACAAGCCGTGGTGTCGCCTGGCAGCCATGTCAATGTGAACTTCATAAACACACAAGAAAACTGAGCGATGAAGGGCTGGACCTGGGCTGTAGCCATCTTCAGGTAGGGGGGACGTGTCAAAGTAACATCCTCATGAAGGACAGTACCCAACAGAATATCACCCAGAGCGTCACACATTCATATTAGAGAAGTCCATCCATCCATTATCCAACCTGCTATATCCTAACTACAGCGTCACGCGGGTCTGCTGGAGTCTGCCTACCAAATCGTCATGCCTAATACACCACTGGAAAGTACATAAACAAATAAAAAGTTACATTTATAGTGTTTTCTGATTGTGAACACACAAAAACTGGAACTTGAAGCACAATCACTCAGCACGTTGACATGCACCTCATTAACCCGGTTATTTGCAGAAACCCTAATTCTGATTACAGGAGCTGGGATACTGGCCTCGGAGAAACCAGATTAACACAGGTAGATTTCTCTGTCAATGACCCGTTTATGTCACCGTGTCAGACCTTAACCGGGTTACAGTTAAGCAGTTCATAGTCTGCACATCAATCGCTTTCAGCAGTCACGGGAGGAAGCATCCACACAATAGGCAAATCATCAGTCAGTCAGTCATCGTCCAACCCGCTATATCCTAACACAGGGTCATGGGGGTCCACTGGAGCCAATCCCAGCCAACACAAGTCGCCAGGCAGGAATAAACCCCGGGTAGGGCACCAGTCCGCTGCAAGACACACCCACACACCAGGGACAATGTAAGATTGCCAATAATAGCAATAATTCTTTGCATTTATATATCGCTTTTCTCACTACTCAAAGCACTCAGCAATTGCAGGTTAAGGGCCTTGCTCAACAGAGCAGAGTTTACAGGATTTGAACCGGCAACCTTTCAATTGCCAGTGCAGATCCCTAGCCTCAGGGCCACCACTCCACCCCTAATTCTGATTCCACCAATACACCTAACCTGCATGTCTTTGGACTGTGGGAGGAAACCCACACAGACATGGGGAGAACATGCAAACTCCACACAGGGAGGACCCGGCAAGCGAACCCGGGTCTCCTTACTGCGAGGCAGCAGCGCTACCCACTGCACCACTGTGCTGCCTTATTTAAGAACTGAATGTACGATGCTAAACTCAGCAACACAATCTTGAGAGCAGGAGGGTAACGCATTAAAAGTAACGTGCACTACATTTTCAAAATAACAAGAAACCTAACGCAAAACTTACTTTAATGGAGTAAACACATCTACAGTATATGTTATTATTACCGGAGCACTGGCAGCAAACACACGTACCGGGCCCTGTGCAAAGCTCAACTGCATGGCCAAGCAGAAAAGAGTGTGCTGTTATGCACCATTACCAACACTGAAACCTTCCTGGGCTTTACAGATTTTCTCAGTTGCTTCAGACCGATTCTGAAATGACAGTTATAGTTCTCCAGGATCTGCGTGAAAACCTCCACACTGCTCAGTGTACATCTGGAAACATTTATGGCTGAGTGGTGTGCACAATGAAATGCAAAAGGGAACGCAGCGTTCTGCATTGATCTACTCAGTGTGTAGCCAGTGCTTTACAGATAGATAGATAGATAGATAGATAGAGATAGATAGATAGATAATGTGAAAGGCACTATATGATAGATAGATAGATAGATAGATAGATAGATAGATAGATAGATAGATAGATAGATAGATAGATAGATAGATAGATAGATAATGTGAAGCACCATATGATAGATAGATAGATAGATAGATAGATAGATAGATAGATAGATAGATGTGAAGCACTATATGATAGATAGATAGATAGATAGATAGATAGATAGATAGATAGATAGATAGGAGTGGTGGCTCTGAGGTTAGGGAGCTGCACTGGCAATCAGAAGGTTGCCGGTTCAAATCCTGTAAATGCCAATAGGGACTCTGCTCTGTTGAGCAAGGCCCTTAACCTGCAATTGCTGAGCACTTTGAGTAGTGAGAAAAGCACTATATAAATGCAAAGAATTATTTATTAGATAGAGGTGTTCTTCATCCAAGTTGCAGTTTCAGTGTGACAAGCAAAGATTCTAGCAGATGCCGTGTGGTCCTCTGAAGGGAACAACAGGTAAAGCTGTGAAAGGAAGAAGCAGTAGAGCAGCTGTAATGGATGAAAACTCTGACCGTCTGACAGAATTCATCCAATACAGCTGCTCTTCTTCTGCTCCATCCTCTTCTTCCTCCCCTTCCCATTTGAGCTTTCTTTTGTCATCTGGCATTGATGCCGTCCATTTTAGAATGAGTTGCAGTGAACACACCTGTGGGTTTTCTTTCATTCATCATGCAGTTCTGAGTGCTGGATGACCCATTTTGCCCCTCGCTGTTAGTTGAGCTTGCGTTGTGATGACTTGACTTCATTATTTGGAATGGTGGGGAGTTCTGATGAAGAACAAGAACTGGATCTGTGTGTGTGTAAAGTTCTGATGAAACTGTGCAGCTGACGTGCTCCATGGGTGAAAACACAAGTATATGGTGTATAGCTCTGGCAAATGTTGAGAAGAGAGTTGACAGTCATGGATATCTCACAAGTTGCTTTAGTTTTAGTGTGTATTCACCTGAGAAAAACGCTAGCAACACAGTGCATCTGTTTTTTGGACCAGAACCCCAAAGTCCTCCCCATCATGTGCCAGGGGGCATCTCAGTAACCTGAAGTCAGTCGGGACACACCAGCATCCCACTGTTTGACTTTTTTGTGACGTGAATTTGTTTTCTGTATGATTCCAATAATTTTGATAATTTTTATAGTCAAAATTGCTGAATTTCCTGTTCAAATAAAGGGGAGAAATGCGAGGTGTGGCAACAATCAGCCTCACCTCACCTCGGACTTTGCTCTCCCTCACACTCTGAGTTGATGCATTGGCGCGTGCCTGTTGCTGTCTCTCTGTATGTCACCAATATAAAGTGCATGCAGACACCTTTATTATACACCCTGACTTTCCACAGTCTGGCATCTTTAATGAATGTTTGTGACATATTTAGTCTTGCTGATCGGACATAAAATCGCAAAAGACACAAAGTGAAGCAGACAGTACCGTGCTGTCCTGAAGGGGGCGCATGTGAGCCCAACAAGTGCTCGTTGCTGCAGTTCTACGCAGAGGCGCCGATAAGTCAGCGATATCAGAAAGTCAAGCGCACTGCAGGGGGCCGTTTATTTTTAGTTTTAGTTTTTGTTCCGACTGACTGCCAAAATGGAACATTAAGATTTTTAAAACTATAGGAAAATAAGGAGGACTTTTACAAGAAATTGACGGAGATTTTCATGTACAAGTAGGCCTATAGGCACATGGGCTTCATTTACATATAAAGGTAAGACCATAAACGGTTTTCAATTTTATAAAAAATGAAAAATGCAAGAAAAACATCAAATATTTAAAAACTAAATTTTGACTTTAAATAAAATATTCTTTTCTTTTTCTTGTTATC
The DNA here is from genome assembly GCF_016835505.1 of Polypterus senegalus. Taxonomy (NCBI): domain Eukaryota; kingdom Metazoa; phylum Chordata; class Cladistia; order Polypteriformes; family Polypteridae; genus Polypterus; species Polypterus senegalus. The sequence goes on along the minus strand of NC_053166.1, from coordinate 18,295,911 downwards.
CTTTTGTGGAACAGTCTGTATTAAAATTGATTAAGGCATCAGAATTAAAAGCTTTTAAAAACAACTAAATATTTCAATTAAGGTCAGAATTGAACTCCGTTTTTTGTACACCACTCTGTACTTTCATTTGTATTGAATGAGTAGGAATTGTGGAATTGCGACGGCAAATTTAGAACACATGGAGGGTGAGGAGCAAATGCGCTCTCTCTCGCTGCTATAAATGTAACGCTCTTACTTAGACAAATATGCACAGTGGCGTAGCGTGGGTGTCAGCCGCCCGGGAAAATTTTGTCGCCCCCTTATTTAGGTATTTCAATTTAAAAGACTAAAATGTACAGTAATTCTAAAGAATTTTTCGACAAGAACAATCATCATTATTGTGTATTGTACAGGTTACAAATAAAAAAGTCATATATATATACACTCACCTAAAGGATTATTAGGAACACCATACTAATACGATGTTTGACCCCCTTTCGCCTTCAGAACTGCCTTAATTCTACGTGGCATTGATTCAACAAGGTGCTGAAAGCATTCTTTAGAAATGTTGGCCCATATTGATAGGATAGCATCTTGCAGTTGATGGAGATTTGTGGGATGCACATCCAGGGCACGAAGCTCCCGTTCCACCACATCCCAAAGATGCTCTATTGGGTTGAGATCTGGTGACTGTGGGGGCCATTTTAGTAGAGTGAACTCATTGTCATGTTCAAGAAACCAATTTGAAATGATTCGAGCTTTGTGACATGGTGCATTATCCTGCTGGAAGTAGTCATCAGAGGATGGGTACATGGTGGTCAAGAAGGGATGGACATGGTCAGAAACAATGCTCAGGTAGCCCGTGGCATTTAAATGATGCCCAATTGGCACTAAGGGGCCTAAAGTGTTCCAAGAAAACATCCCCCACACCTTTACACCACCACCACCAGCCTGCACAGTGGTAACAAGGCATGATGGATCCATGTTCTCATTCTGTTTACGCCAAATTCTGACTCTACCATTTGAATGTCTCAACAGAAATCGAGACTCATCAGACCAGGCAACATTTTTCCAGTCTTCAACTGTCCAATTTTGGTGAGCTCGTGCAAATTGTAGCCTCTTTTTCCTATTTGTAGTGGAGATGAGTGGTACCCGGTGGGGTCTTCTGCTGTTGTAGCCCATCTGCCTCAAGGTTGTGCGTGTTGTGGCTTCACAAATGCTTTGCTGCATACCTCGGTTGTAACGAGTGGTTATTTCAGTCAAAGTTGCTCTTCTATCATCTTGAATCAGTTGGCCCATTCTCCTCTGACCTCTAGCATCAACAAGGCATTTTTGCCCACAGGACTGCCGCATACTGGATGTTTTTCCCTTTTCACACCATTCTTTGGAAACCCTAGAAATGGTTGTGCGTGAAAATCCCAGTAAGTGAGCAGATTGTGAAATACTCAGACCGGCCCGTCTGGCACCAACAACCATGCCACGCTCAAAATTGCTTAAATCACCTTTCTTTGCCATTCTGACATTCAGTTTGGAGTTCAGGAGATTGTCTTGACCAGGACCACACCCCTAAATGCATTGAAGCAACTGCCATGTGATTGGTTGATTAGATAATTGCATTAATGAGAAATTGAACAGGTGTTTCTAATAATCCTTTAGGTGAGTGTATGTTTTACTGTACTGAGTACAGACGGTGTTGCCAGTCGCTACAATGAGCAAGATGTCATTATTATACATTCATTTAAAGAAAGGGGATTGTTTCGTCACAGAATAAGTAATGAAAAATTCCGTGCTCATTTCAATCGGTCCGAATCGTAGGAGCGACAAAAATCTGAAATGAAATGGTTCAGATTTTTACAAGATATTATTATCATTTATTGTGAAATTTTGTCGCCCCCTAAAAGTGCCGCCCGGGGCGGGCCGCCCCCACTACGCTACGCCACTGAATATTAACTTTACTTACCCTATGAGTGTGTAAAGAATACTGATGGGATATGAAACATAACCAGTACTCAATGTGCAGGCTGCCAGACGAATAGTGAACAAGTTCCTCTTTTGGCATCATGTAAATCTCACTCTGAAGAAGTCACCAGCCATGAAGCGCACAGCACGTCACTGATGTATAATATAAAGCTACAACCTCGTCAAGGGAGTCTAGTGGTCTACTAGTGGGACAGACTAGCCCCGCGTTTCCGAGTAAGACATCCGACTTGCTGGAGCGTCCGAGTTGAAAATTCCGCCTATGAACTTATAAATTCAGCATGGCTTCCCAAGTCAAATGAAACGCAGCATACTGTGAGTTCATGTTAAAGTTTGAGAAGTCTGCACACAGATATACAGGAAAATTCTGGTATGGCCTTCGCACAATTGTTCACGCCACGAAAAAGTAGGCTAAGTGTATATGGGGCTTTAGTTGAATAGCAACAGTTCGCTCCCGATGAACAAATCAGTCAGGGTGCCAACCTGCCGCCACCATCTCGCTCTTTTGGCATCTGCGCCTGAAGTCAAGTCGATGCACGCACAGCGCACGCTGCGACTGGGATGTGGTGCTTAAGGTTTTGGACTCCATGCTGTCGGTTCCACGCTGTGTGACCTGCCTGCACTCCAACTGGAAAGCAAACAAAATAAGCGTAACCGACTGACTCTCTCGCCTTGGATAAAACGGTCCGCTAAACAAATCAATGAAAATGTTAGGAGTGCAGAAACGGGCGCAGGACGGCGTGGACTTACCTGGCCAGCGTCTCCGGTGTCCTCCTTGGGGATTCCGCCGGCGCGAATGGCTTCTTCTGCGCTGTCAGTTCAGTTAGAGGACGAGTACTAACCAGAAAACGCTCTTGTCTGACATTTTCACTTATCGTATAAAAAACAATGTGTGTCTCCTGAATGGCTTAAATGCTGAAGATATATCGATTGTGAAATCACGGATTTTACGAGTCTGAACAGGAAGCGAAACACATTTCCAGTTTCATGCCGACTACGCAGAAGTTGATCTGAACGGGCAGCACAAGGCAAAGTCAAACCGAAACCTAAAAAGTAGAAAAAGAAACGTGAAGGCGACGAACGACGGAGAGAAACCATGGGGCCTCTGTGCGGAAAAAAAACCCACACAACACTCCTTTCAACAGTTCACGGAAAATAAAAAAACAGTAAAATAAATTTTAAAAAGGGCATCCCGCTGTGAGAGTCTGTGTGAGACTGAAGATGATGATGGTGATCAATTCGGGTTACAAATGAACAGCACATGTCGGGCAGCATTTACTTACTGAGGATAACAGGAATCAGTCAACGCACAGACAGATATACATACACGTCAAAGACACACATACATAATACATCAAGCCATACAGACCTTCTGTAAAATTTTTCGTTGTAATTTTACAGTAAAATACTGGCAGCTGATTTGCCAGCCACTTACTGTATGTTTACAGAGAAGCTGCCGTAGTTAACATTTACAGTATTACATTTTAGTATGATACTGTAATATAATTGTACAATACTGTATTATGTATTACATTTTAGTATGATACTGTAATATAATTGTACAATACTGTATTATGTATTACATTTTAGTATGATACTGTAATATAATTGTACAATACTGTATTATGTATTACATTTTAGTATGATACTGTAATATAATTGTACAATACTGTATTATGTATTACATTTTAGTATGATACTGTAATATAATTGTACAATACTGTATTATGAAATTACACTGTAAATGTTAATTACAGCAGCTTCTCTGTAAACATACAGTAAGTGGCTGGCAAGTATTTTACTGTAAAATTGCAAGGAAATTTTTACTGTAAAATTACATGAGAAAATGTTAGAACTGTATTTTCTATAGTTATGTATTGTATTTTTACATTGGTCATGCTGTGAATACCATTTTATAGTGTCACTACAGCATTGATAAGGACATTATCAACAACAAAAACAACAACATTTATTTATATAGCACATTTTCATACAAACAGTAGCTCAAAGTGCTTTACATAATAAAGAATAGAAAAATAAAAGACACAAAAAAACAAAATAAATCAACATTAATTAACATCGAATAAGAGTAAGGTTCAATGGCCAGGGGGGACAGAAAAAACAAAAAAACTCCAGACGGCTGGAGAAAAAATAAAATCTGTAGGGATTCCAGACCATGAGACCGCCCAGACCCCTCTGGGTTATATTGCAATATTTACTGACAGATTAATTTAAACAAATAATGCTTCTTTCATTTGAAACATTCCAATAAACATTTATTTTTATGGTCTTGATTAGCTTTTTACATTACCAGTTTTTTTAATTGTTAGCAGTCTTTCATTATTCAGATAAACACAAATGGTTGCAACAGAGGTGGGAAACACTGGCAATAAACATAGTGCAGCATTCAATACTAAATTTAAAAGTATAATACCAGTGTTGACTTTCACATTAAAATAGAATAAGAACACCATGTTAGACAAAAATTGCCTAAACTGTCAAAATTAAAAGTGAACAAAGTGGTCTTGGCTGAATTCCGTTCAAAGTCCATTATCTTACAAAGTGGATAGGAAAAATGAGAGTTTACTGCGTTCTTCTTGTTATGGACTACTTGGCTAGTCTTCTTGGATGTAGCTTTTCCTTGATTGGCCTTGAACATTTGTTCAGGGTTGATGTCAATATATCATCTAAATGACAAAAAGAAAGAAAAACACATGTACTTAATTATTTATAAAATAAAAAAAAGCATTCACTTTGTCATGACTACAATGGTCCCTCTTCAGGTTCATGTGGGAAAGTGAACCCATAACACATCTTCAAAACAGTTCCTTAGTTCCTGCACTCTCAACAATTTGCATTCTCTTAAAAAGATTCAAGTAGATAACAGAATTTGCCAATATTTACTTTTAAACGATTTAATTTATAGAAAAAATATCATGGTGTGTGTCAGGGTGGTTAATAGTGTGTCACAAAAATGTAATAGGGTATGAGAAGGAGAATAAGCTTACTGTGTGTCTAAGAGGAGTGTGCAAACGTTTTACAGGCTGCGTGTAATAAAGTCTGGTGGAAGTGGAAGTCAGTTTTAATGAAAATGTATGTATGGAAAATAAGCCAATGTTTAACCTTTGAACAATATCAAGGGTGCTTGCAGTCTCTTCCTATATTGGAGGTTGAAATTATAACATGTGTGGAGAAATGAAAAATACAGGTCAATAACTTGTGCTTGACAAATCTGATGTAAGTGACAGAAAGCATGTTCTACGGGTGTGTGGTAGGAGTCATGCAGGCCCTGCATGCTTACAGTGTACGAGACAAGTGCTACTTCTTGGGCGTCTATCGTGTGTGGACTCATCAGGCCCCAACAGATGTACTCCACCCTTAGATTATTTGATAATGCTTATGTAACTAAAGTCTTAAAGCCCTATACGAATGGGGGACACGGGCCCCTCGGTGCAGATGAAGGGCAGTGTCCTAGGGCTGTGTTTCTCTGTCATTTAACCTTTGCCTGGCGTGTATGAATAAAGAATATTTGTAACTTTAATTTTGCTTTCTCTGTCTTCAGTCACAAGAAACGACACCAAAGAAAAAGTGTCCACACATGAAGCAAACACAGCAGTACGGCCACAGACAAAGCTGAGTTGTGTTCCCTCCCATACAACGTGACCTTCAATGCTCACCATCCACTGCTGGTTGCTTAGAGGTTGACCTGAAAATAAAAATGATAAAATTACGTTCATTAAAGAGTACTCTGAAACATGAGAAACTTTTATCAGGTACAATTAGATATCTGCACTATTATGTCTACATACCAAGAATTATAATTCAAGGACTGTCGGGCCTTGAACATCTGCTGAAGTGGCAAAGGCCTGAAGTAAAAGAAAAAAAAATTGACACAACATTCAAGCAGACATTACAACATATAAGTCACGCATGCAATCATACATATGATTTTCAAAAAATATTTAACTCATGGTGGCACAGTGGCGCAGTGGTAGCGCTGCTGCCTCGCAGTTAGGAGACCCGGGTTCGCTTCCCGGGTCCTCCCTGCGTGGAGTTTGCATGTTCTCCCCGTGTCTGCGTGGGTTTGCTCCGGTTTCCTCCCAAAGACATGCAGGTTAGGTGGATTGGTGATTCTAGATTGGCCCTAGTGTGTGGGTGTGTGTGTCCTGTGGTGGGTTGGCACCCTGCCCAGGATTAGTTCCTGCCTTGTGCCCTGTGTTGGCTGGGATTGGCTCGGGCAGACCCCCGTGACCCTGTGTTCGGATTCAGCTGGTTAGAAAATGGATGGATATTTAACTCATATCTGCTTGAAGCGTGAGTCCATCCATTTTCTTACTGAGGAGCTCATTTGTGGTGAATTTTGAGGAGACCTCGGCCAAACTAATTACTGAACCAAAATGCTGCTTCTTTGTGCAGAAAAATGTAATGAAATATCAGTTCAAGAGTGTCACAACACACAAAGCGCACAACATAATTAGCTTATTGTCTGACTTACCATGTGAACAGTTTGGCACTGGACGGGTTGTATGAACTCTTAACAAGTCCTCTTCTTTCACGTACATTAAATCTTCGACTCCTCAGCCTGCACATTTCTCAACTGACTGATTGAGTGGCTCGTCAGGTAGGCTGGGTATTACTCACAGTAAGGTTTGCTTAATCTCTTTTTGTAAATCAGACATCATTCTAGTAATGGAAAAGAATGACGAAGAACCATTACAGTCAGACTACACAAGGCAGGCAGATTATTTTGATTAATGCATAAGTGACCCAAATTTTGTGATGTCAATCAGTGAACTCCCTGGTCTACAAGAAAGTTATTTCTTTGTGACAACATGTACTGTACATTGGAATTGCTGTGAATGAGAATCGACTGAATTTTCCCAGATACAACACCTTCGTCATTTCTGTCCAGAACAACATGCATGTTCTTTCTGTAAAGTGTTTCCTGACTGGAATGTCTGACAGTCACAATATCTGCACAAGTTGCTACTCCTACTAAAATTTGCAACAGATCCTCCAATGTAGTGTGAGCTGAGACTGTCTCCTGCTCTGGCACTTGACCCAAGTATTTCAAATCCTGCACAACTAAACTAACGGCATGTGGTCAATGCTTGACCTACAGAAAAGTAACGGGATTGCACGCATGACACAAACAACAAGAATCTCAGGTTTTTTTTCTTTTTTGATCCAAGTCAATTGGCAACTTCAAAGGCAACTTGATATAAGATTAAACCTAACGATTCTGAATCAGTATTAACGCACTGTTCTCATAAATGTATCTGCCATTGGAAAAATCAGAGAATATATTTTGTTCTGATTTCAGCTTTTGTTTCCTTATATTGTTTCCTGAATAATAAAACAGTGCTTCTAAAGTTTGTTTAATAGGAATGTACTGAGAAAAGTTTTCCTTGCGTGATTCATTTTTTCTAAGGTAGATGGATACATGATCTATAAAATAACAGGAACATAACTATAAATTTTAATGTGCTGACAAAACGGCAATATTGTTTCAAAATCATGATCACAAAATTGACGCTGCAGCATTTTAGGTCAGTTGGTTAATCTATTTAAGTCAGAAAAATATGCAAAACCTCATTGCTTTAAGCAGCTTCCTTAGCTGACACTAACTGGTAACAAATAGCTAAGCTGCCACAACTGCTTTGACTAACTTTAAAGTTTACTGAGTTAAAAGAGTTTGGAACTTGTGTACTTTGTGCAAAATCACTTTGTCTGTATATGTAAAATGATAGCACACGGTAACATCTGTTATTTTATAATGCCAGGATGTCTGACTGACATTTTACTTTAGATAGATAGATAGATAGATAGATAGATAGATAGATAGATAGATATGAAAGGCACTATATAATAGATAGATAGATAGATAGATAGATAGATAGATAGATAGATAGATAGATAGATAGATAGATAGATAGATATGAAAGGCACTATATAATAGATAGATAGATAGATAGATAGACAGATAGATAGATAGATAGATAGATAGATAGATAGATAGATAGATAGATAGATATGAAAGGCACTATATAATAGATAGATAGATAGATAGATGTGAAAGGCACTATATAATAGATAGATAGATAGATAGATAGATAGATATGAAAGGCACTATATAATAGATAGATAGATAGATAGATAGATAGATAGATAGATAGATAGATAGATATGAAAGGTACCATATAATAGATAGATAGATAGATAGATAGATAGATAGATAGATAGATAGATAGATAGATACTTTATTAATCCCAAGGGGAAATTCACATAATCCAGCAGCAGTATACTGATACAAAGAAACAATATTAAATTAAATAGTAATAAAAATGAAAAAAAATTAAAATAAAATTAATGTTCGCATTTACTCCCCCGGGTGGAATTGAAGAGTCGCATAGTGTGGGGTCTGAACGATCTCCTCAGTCTGTCAGTGGAGCAGGACGGTGACAAAAGTCTGTCACTGAAGCTACTCCTCTGCCTGGAGATGACACTGTTAAGTGGATGCAGTGGATTCTTCATGATTGAACTTTAGAATGAATGTATGTGGTCTAATGACACACTGAGCAAAAACGTATATGCAGAGTACTTTGTGATAATTTAAAAATAAAGATATTGTTTAAACATTAACTGGACGAAATGGCTTTCCACTACAAGCAAGGCATAATAGTTGTGTGGGCTATACAGGCTATTTGATACTTTAAGTACAAACTAACTAATAAAGTTATGCAATTATACACTGTCACACACGTGTGCATGGGGGGGCAGCTGAAAGGCTTAGAAAATACTGATTATACATCTGCCCAGGGGGTAGCGGGGTACGCTGACGCTCTTTCTGAGTTCTCTGCAGGTCTTACCCGGGAAATCCCACCAGGAGCCACATGACACATCACTTCCGGGCCCCCAAGGATGAGGTCACTTCCGGTTCCGGGCCCAAGGATGATGTCACTTCCGGTTCCGGCCCAGAGGACGACATCACTTCCGCCCTCTGTACTATAAAGCCCACTGCCTTTGCTCTGGCAGGCAGTTCTGTTTTGGACTCTGTTGTGTAAACTGTTATACAATGCCTCAAATACTTTTGCAGCCAGGATACCGCATTAAACGGGTGGCTGCCCCAAACCTTTCCACACCTCAAGTCTCTACTTATTACAACACACATACAAACACAAATGCCGAGGGTGTGAAACGACTGTCAAATGAATAACTAATGAACTCACTCACATAGACAAAAAAAAACTTTAAAAAAAAAAATGTACAAAAAATAAAAGAGACAGAGGCTCACCAAGTCAAAACAGTAATGAATTGTTTCTGGAACTTTCAATTCTCCCGCCTCACACGGTGTTCCCCGTCTCACTCAACAATGGAAAGTGCAAAACGAATAATATTAAAAATAAATGAACTGAATAGGCAGAGTGATAAAAAGATAAATAATTATAAGCTATAACATAATTAACAGGACGTAAGAGAAGTTCTAAAAGTTCTAATGTGGTTTTCTGAACCAAAACCTCTGCTCAGCTTGCACCGCTCTTACTTCCTCGTTCAAACCAATCCCAGAATGCCTTGCTTGTACAGTATGTTACTGTATTTTTGATATATTACTGTAACAGCTCCTTGCTGTAGATGTACAGCCATTCTTTAAAATATTACAGCATGTTACTAAACAAAATACAGGAAAATACTGTAGGAAACTCGCTGTAAATTTACAGCATTCCTTTACAGTGCATTCACACACTAATCAATTCATACACACAGTGTACACTCATTCATTTGTTTCATAACACATAAACTCATATATACATTCACACAGACATTATTAATTCATTCATTCACTCACACAAACTAATTCATTTACACATAATACATTTATTTGTTCATACATAATATAAGAACTCACAAACATACTTTCATTTGCACATTCACTCACACACAAACAGTAAATGTATACATACTGCACAAATATGAGTTCATTCATAAATATATAATATGGTGAATAATGCCAAAATTGAGGATGTGAATATCTGAAGGCCAGGATTTTTTAACATTGATCTTGTCAATTGTCATTTTTAAAATGTGTATAAATCTCTAACCTCCTTTTCCAATCCTTCTTTTCTCATTTTTCTGTATGTGTTTCTCACTGCAGTTTACTGATCAGAAAAAGGCCGGAGTGGAAGAGTGGAGTGGTGATCGATCTGCGCCATAAGGCTGGACAAAGTGGGTGGCAGTGTGAGGACAATGTGGTGTTTTTATTATTCATTCAGTACCATCCAGGCATCCCTATTAAGAGAAAAGCTCTGAGCTATCCAGGTGAATGATTATATAGTGCCTTTCATATCTATCTGTCTATCTATGGTTCCCAGTATAAAAGTATAAAGAACAAATCCTAATATTTTTGTGAAATTTTCCCATAACAAGTTTCCAATTGTGTCTCTGTGTTTTTAATGAGCTCATTTTAAAGTTAACAGTCGATCCACTGCACTAATTCCTTTCATAATTTTAAACACTTCAGTCATGTCACCTCTTAATCTTCTTTTCCTTAAACTGTAAAGGCTCAGCTCTTTTAATCTTTCCTCATAACTCATCCCCTGTAGCCCTCAATCAGCCTAGTCGCTCTTCTCTGGACCTTTTCTATCACTTCTGTCTTTTTTGTGGCCTGGAGACCCAAACTGCCCCCAGTACTCCAGATGAGGCCTCACCAGTGTGTTATAAAGCTCGAGCAGAACCTCCTGTGACTTGTACTCCACACGTCAAGGCGCTATATAACCCCACATTAGGTCATCTGTTGCATTTTACAAAAGGAAATGTGATATTTAAAGGGCACAGCAGAGAGCTAAATCGTGTTGCGGCCGTTTTTAATATCACGATTTTGGCAAGATGGATCCCAAAGTTAAATTGCGGGTGATACTTGCGGATGACCCAGTTTGCCATTGGATTTGAGTATAGGATATTCAATTTCGGCTTTTTAACAAGGGTATATGTCTTGTCTGAACACGGTCGAATTAAAGTGGCTCGATTTGGATTGAATTCTTTAGATGCGTGTTAAATCACACAGTCCTTCGGTGTAGATAAGCGATCGATCGAGTGTGCCAAGTTTACTTGAGAATTAAATTAGTGTACCCGCATTGCACTGGGAAAACTGCACATCCTATCAATATGTGAAATATGAATTCCTTTCGTAATTTGTGCGCCTAGGAGGCTGTCTGTGAGCTAGCAAGTAGTTAGCTAATAAACGTCATTTCCCTTTACTATAAATTAGTGCAGTGGTTAGCGCTGCTGCTTCGCGTATCCGACGATCTGGACTTGAATGAAATTTGCCAATATCCATTTCTGTGGAATGTAACTGTGAGGAAAACATCAAACAATTTAGTGATATGTCCTGTTTCCAGAAATGATGTACAGTAGCACGCGATGGTATTTGGTGCTCATCTGAATGCGATGCACACGTAGCTGGTGTAACCTTTAAATACCTGTTGCACAGGCAGTGGTAAGTGGTGGGCACGAGATATATAAATGGAGGGCACGAGACAGTAAGTTGCTTCCCTAGAAGAAAACAAATATACTCCATACCCCTTCAGGGGCTCCGTACGAGTGTACCTGTAAACATGAAGCACGTACCTAAACCCCTTGAGTCCGATAACCCTACACAATAGTGTAAAGGGGTTAAGAGTAGTCTAATACGATGGGTGTTTCGTGACTGATTTTGGGGGCGTTTCGTGATGTTGGGGCATAACATGTCTGACCTCAGTGTTAACGCGGTCTGCAATTACACTCTGATGGGCTGCAGTTAGACCCATCTCGGGAACACTCCTTTAATAAATAAACGACCACCCGTCTGCTTATTTATATCACCGCGCTACAAGAGATAGGAGTGACGTCAAATTGAAGCGCCGTACCCTTGGTAAAAGCGTAATTTGGTAGACCCGAAGCGCACTTTGTAATTTTTTAATCTTAGCTTTATCTCGTACGCACCTGAAAACATCTCGTAAATACGTAAATGTATCCCATACGTACGCGAAAGTATTCCGCACGTCGAGATAAGGGCTATCCCATAATTGTTTTTAAACTGTTTTTAAACTTCAGTGCTGTCGTAGAGCTTCCGCAAACCGTTACTTGTGTGCTTTTTCTTTTTTTAAAACCCATAAAGGTTTATTTTGTTCTGCATCCCAAGTGTTTTTTTTTTCTTTTTTCCCTGTCTAGCTGACCATAGTTTTTGTTATTAAGCTGGACTTTTTGATTTGTTGCAGTTTTATACAGTACTATAAATAACTTCTTCCGTTTTTACTTTCTTTTGTAGCTCTGTGCAGTCCTTATTAATGAAAGCACGTTGAGTTACTTGCATGAATGAAAATGAGCTATATACACTAAGTAAATGTTGTTATTGTCCTTCATTTTGTACTGGAAACATGGCAGGGTGACATGCGTGTGCCCACAGGGGAACTGCTCACAAAGGGGCATGTGCAAGTAAAAAAATGCTTAAAAGAGGAAAATTGTCCAAATTTTAACCAACAGTCACCCTGCTATGCAGCATCCATCCCTACCTAACTTCGATCTTCACAATTATAGACCTGTCCAATGAAACCTAAATAATTTTTCTTTAAAGGAAAATTATTTGTGGGTACGGGAATAATAAATCAAACCTAAACCAAAAGGTTTTAAAATAAAGATAGGTGTGGGTACGGGAATAATCAGAGGAGGTGCCTATACGTCATATATTTGATGTGTGTGCTGCAAAGGAGACAAAGACAAAATGGGATGCTTTATTAAAAGCAAAATGAAAAATTAAAGAGAAAAGACTTTGTTTTGTTGAAAACTATACCCGACCTCTGTAACGTAAAAAAAGAAACAACAAAAATCCCAAATTAGGATTTGACCAAACTGTAAATACTAATGAGACTGACCTTACAGATAGTAAGGAAACAGTTAATATGGCTGGTTCTAGTAACCTCAGCCCCACAACTCCGACACAGACTTAAACAACAATGCGGAAGACTGCTTCAGGTGTTAAGATTCACCAAAAAACGTCAAATCTGAATGAAAGTTCTCCTTTACAGTCTTTTTTTTAAGCAAATATGCAACCCCAAAATGCTCAGTGACATCTTATTTTTTGCCACAAGATGGCAGCGTTCTTTTAAAAATGTTTAATTGATGTTTGCTATCAGAAATAAACAAGTTCGCCGTAGATGTGACGTTGCACTCATCAGTTCATTTGTAACATTCCTTGTAATGCACACATGAACAAGAAGAGGAAAGTGAAATGGACTCTGAGTAAACTTTTGGATTTTTTTCTTCTTCAGTCCCACTACCTGATTTATTATTTCCATACAGTGCATGATGTTCATAGTGTGTGAGTATACAGTATATGTGTTCCTAGTGGGGTTAGGTGGTGAGGTGTGGGGGGGCCTTTTGAGTTTTGATACCCTGTGGTCTGTGGAGGTCTTAATTTGGCCTTGATTGGAATAATGACATACAGGTGCATCTCAATAAATTAGAATATCATCAAAAAGTTAATTTATTTCAGTAATACAATTCAAAAAAGTGAAACTCATATTTTATATAGATTCATTAGACACATATAGTGTCATATTTCAAGCGTTTATTTCTCTTCATTTTGCTAATTATGGCCTACAGGTAATGAAAACTCAAAATTCAGTATATCAGAAAGTTAGAATATTGCATAAGACCAATAAAAAAAGATTTTTAATGCAGAAATGTTGGTCTACTGAAAAGTATGTCCATGTACACACTGAATACATGGTCAGGGCTCCTTTTGCATGAATTACTGCATCAGTGCGGCGTGGCATGGAGGCAATCAGCCTGTGGCACTGCTGAGGTGTTGTTGAAGCCCAAGATGCTTTGATCGCAGCCTTCAGCTCGTCTACATTGTTGGCTCTGGTGTCTCTCATCTTCCTCTTGAGAGATTCTCTATGTGGTTTAGGTCAGGCGAGTTTACTGGCCAATCAAGCACATTGATATCATGGTCATTAAACCAGGTATTGGTACTTTTGGCAGTGTGGACAGGTGCCAAGTCCTGCTGGAAAATGAAATCAACATCTTCATAAAGTTTGTCAGCCGAGGGAAACATGAAGTGCTCTAAAATTTCCTGGTAGACTCCTGCGCTGACTATGGACTTGATAAAACACAGAGGACCAACACCAGCAGATGACATTGCTCCCCAAATCATCACTGACTGTGGAAACTTCACACTGGACCTCAAGCAACTTGGATTCTGTGCCTCTCCAGTGTTCCTCCAGACTCTGGGACCTTGATTTCCACATGAAATGCAAAATTTACTTTCATCTGAAAAGAGGACTTTGGACCACTGAGCGACAGTCCAATCCGCTTTCTCCTTAGCCCAGGTAAGACACTTCTGACGTTGTCTCTGGTTCCAGATACGTCTGAGTGTGGTGGCTCTTGAAGCACTGACTCCAGTCCACTCCTTGGGAATCTCCCCCAAATTCTTGAAGGGACTGTGCTTATCCCTGTTGCTTGTGCACCTTTTTCTGGCCAATTTTTTCTATCCACTCAACTGTCCATTAATATGCTTGGATACGGCACTCTGTGAACAGCCAGCTTCTTTAGCAATGACCTTTTGTGGCTTCCCCTCCTTGTGGAGAGAGTCAATGATGGTCTTCTGGACAGCGGTCAAGTCAGCAGTCTTCCCCATGATTATATGGCCTACTGAACGAGACTGAGAGACCATTTAAAGGCTCAGGACCCCTTTGCAGGTGTTTTGGGTTAATTAGCTGAGTGAAGTTGGACACCAGGAGTCTACAATATTGACCTTTTTTACAATATTCCAATTTTCTGAGATGTTGAATTTTGGGTTTTCATTAGCTATAAGCCATCATCAGCAAAATGAAAAGAAATGAAAGCTTGAAACATATCACTCTGAGTGTAATGAATCTACAGGGTGGGCCATTTATATGGATACACCTTAATAAAATGGGAATGCTTGGTGATATTAACTTCCTGTTTGTGGCACATTAGTATATGTGAGGGGGGAAATTTTTCAAGATGGGTGGTGACCATGGTGGCCATTTAGGAAGTTGGCCATTTGGGATCCAACAATGGTGTTTGGTTTTTTTTCAATAGGAAGAGGGTCATGTGACACATCAAACTTATTGTGAATTTCACAAGAAAAACAATGGTGTGCTTGGTTTTAACGTAACTTTATTCTTTCATGAGTTATTTACAAGTTTCTGACCACTTATAAAATGTGTTTAATGTGCTGCCCATTGTGTTGGATTGTCAATGCAACCCTCTTCTCCCACTCTTCACACACTGATAGCAACACCGCAGGAGAAATGCTAGCACAGGCTTCCAGTATCCGTAGTTTCAGGTGCTGCACATCTCGTATCTTCACAGCATAGACAATTGCCTTCAGATGACCCCAAATATAAAAGTCTAAGTCTTTTTCTTGTGAAATTCCCAATAAGTTGGATGTGTCACATGACCCTCTTCCTATTGAAAAAACAAAAGTTGGATCCCAAATGGCCGACTTCAAAATGGCCACCATGGTCACCACCCATCTTGAAAAGTTTTCCCCCTCACATATACTAATGTGCCACAAACAGGAAGTTAATATCACCAACCATTCCCATTTTATTAAGGTGTATCCATATAAATGGCCCACCCTGTATATAAAATATGAGCTTCACTTTTTGAATTGAGTTACTGAAATACATTAACTTTTTGATGATTTTATTGAGATGCACCCATACAGTACGTCATTGTGATCAGGATATACTCCCCACTCCTATACCCACCTGCGATCCCCTACATCCCCATGACACCACCTTTTTAAAGATTCAAGAAAAACACTCACATTTATGAAAATCAGCTACAAATGGACTGAGCATATTTGAAATGTGACTTTTTTGTAAAAAATGACATTTGCACGACCTTAGCATAAAAGGCTATTATTATTTTTTTATATCCATCCTTTTATTCTATAAACTTGTTTTCTTCAGTAGATTAAATGTGCGAGTCTACAAGTTTAATCAGATCTTCACAATAAAAGTCCTAATGTTCATTTAGAGTAGGGTCATCTCCTTTTAGATCATTTAGCTATAATAGCTTGCATTTCTCCATTCCACAGTTAGGCAACTGCCTTCTGTATTTGGGAATACGGGAATATGGTTGGTGATAAGAATGTGCCATCTCGCTCCCAGCATGAGACACAGGGTCATAGAGAGGTGAAGATCATCCTGGCAGCACTGAATACAAGGCAAGATACAGTTTATACTCACACCTGTCACAGCATACTAGCATACCTTTGGACCAAATGAGGGGCCCACTAACGTGACAAAAAAAATGAAAAGAAATCCCCTACCTGGACACAGAAAGGTGACAAAAATGAGCTCCCCTGTGATGTCTCATAACAGACTAGACAGTATAGACAGCTCTCATTGATCATGAGAAAAATCCTTAGAATGTGTTTGTGTTGTGCATTAATATGGCAGGTGGTCCACTAATGAGCTTGCCCTTCCCAATTCGAAACCCTTTCTCTGCCTCTGCTTTGGACCATAAGAGGAAACTTGTGTGAATACTTAGTACAAAATACACCCCAAAGAGGGACTTTACTGACGTACATGTGCTGAAACGCCACTACTTAATATGCTGTATTATTGCATTTACTTTTAACACAAGTTAAGAACATAAGAAATCTGATTAACGAGAGGAGGCCATTTAGTCCATAAGTGTTGCTTGTTTAATTAAAAGCTAAGCTGTTCCACTATCTCTTCCAGTTAATTCTTAAAGGTTGTGTGGTCATCTGAGGAAATTACAGTCTCAACAAAATAATTGTTGGGGCACCAACCCAGCTGTCCCTCTTTACTTCAAATGAAAAACAAAATGCTTGATGGCGTCAAAATGGAAGAAAACAACAGCCTTCAATTAATGCAGGGCCAAATAATTTAAAGGTTTTTCTTCAAGTTAAGCTCATTCTCTTTGGTAGCTCGATCGTGAAGTGATGCCTCCTGCCAGGCAGTCTTACTTTTATAGCAAAGGTACTGGAAGGAGTAGAGTCATTTACCCTGAATGAGCAGTTTCTTGGTACTGTGGAGGAAAAAGAAGACAACACAGTTAGCGGCAAAGCCCCTTTTCAGCCTGGATTTGTGAAATACCAATGGCTCATGATTTCAACAGGACTATTGCGGCATACAATAGCACAGGTTAAAACAAGATTTTCTTAATCTTGTGTGCCCTGCTAGGTAGCCTACCATATATCAAATAAAGGTGAGGAGAAGAGATGTTAGGAGCATACACTGATATAACACGTCGCCGCACCCACCACATGGCAAACCACCTCAGGATCCCAAATTAGGACCCGAGTGCAGCCGTGCAATGGGTGACACCTCAGTACCACACTAGTACACTAAAGATTTCAGGTTTTTTCCACATAAGAGGAAGTTCTTCAAAGCACAAAGAACCATTTTCATATGCAAAGTACCCTTCCCAGAATGAAGCAGGGCTTTGTCAACCTATGGTTCTACGATGACCCACACAACCCAGAAGAGAACCATACAGTGCCATTAAAGAACCATTATTATCCCAGGTAAATACTGTACCTGGGAGGAACTCGGAGGGTGGCTCACTGACTCGCATGTGTGACAATAGCAAAGGCTTCTATATTACCAACTCTTTGAGTAAAGAAGTGCTTCCTGGCTTCAATTCTAAATACACTTTGCCTTCATTTCCACTGATATCCTCGAGTATGCGATTCACCATTAAGATGAAAGAATTCTGCTAGATCTACTTTATCAGTGCCTTTGAAGATTGTGAAGACCTGGATTAGCTCCTCCGCTCGAGACTAAACAGGTTTAAATCTGTGAGTCTATCAGAGTAGGACATGTCCTCAAGTCCTCTGGGGCACTTGGTTACTCTGCCTTGTACTCAGGGTCATCTTAACGCATGGGCATGCTGGGCAGTTGCCCGGGGGGCCCACAAGCATAGCGGCCCAATGCTAATCTATGTATGTTGTAACTTGCTGAGTGGTTGTGTAGTTAGGGGCCTCAATGCACTGCTTTGTTCCAGGGCCTATAATGCTGTTAAGATGGCCCTGCTTGCACCGCTTCATGTGCTACTATTCCTTTCTAGTAGCATGGTGACCAGGACTCATGTGGTATCACTAGTGCATATAATCCAAACATACAGTAACACCCTTTGATTCATATTCAACAGTATCTATTATGATATTAATGATCACTTTTATCTCCCCTTATAATTGTTTCTGCACGCTTCTTAGACAATTAAAATGTCTCAGTATTAGCCTCTTGTTTGTGCATACTGCTTAGACTGCTTTTCAAGGATCTCTTGCAGAAGGTCAGTGTCTCCCATCTTGTCTTATTAGTCATGTTCCATTTGCACATTAGTAGCACTCTGAAGCTTGCCTAGACTTTGCTACTTTAAGTTTGAATTATTATTTATTTCACTATAAAATATAAAATGTTTCACGATTTTAAATAGTGATTTTTAACTTTTCCATTACTGACTACTTTCTTATTTTAAATAGTTTAATGGTTTTCTCGCAGGCCCTATGCCCTTTGGTTTAAGCCTGGGAAACCCCCAGTGGCACCATAAGGCTGACTGAGACG
Source organism: Polypterus senegalus (assembly GCF_016835505.1). Classification (NCBI taxonomy): domain Eukaryota; kingdom Metazoa; phylum Chordata; class Cladistia; order Polypteriformes; family Polypteridae; genus Polypterus; species Polypterus senegalus. The sequence goes on along the minus strand of NC_053166.1, from coordinate 18,277,351 downwards.
GTTGGTTCGCTCCGCGGCTCATCTCTGCATATAAACCGATAGCATCTTCACAGGTATTGTTCTAATTAAATGTATATTTATCTTCTTCGGGTGTTTTTATAGCGTAGGTTTCTTCGAAGCTTTCCAGCGAGGCTCCCGGGACATAAATGTCAAGAATCGGTATCATTTCATAATCCATGGGTGTTTACCACGGACATATTCAATGTTTATTTCCTAAAATAATCGTTAAATACACTTTTATTTACTTGTAGTGGATGTGAAAGGTTTAAACTGCAAGACAAGGTGCCTCGGGTTTCCCCGTGACGCGAAGACTTGGCTGGTGGGGTGGGGTCTCGGGTGACGGGAAGTCTTCGACGTGCAGTACGCTAAAGAATACTCAAATGGGGACGTTTTGTGACATCGACGTCAGCTTAAAGTTATATTTTTTAGCCGATGGGTCAACGCTGACGTGTTAACCTAAAAAGGCACAATAAGTAAAGGTTGGGCGTTTGACCCCCTTCACAGGGACCCCCTTCACAGGGCCCCTGCCCACCCTCCCACTGGTTACAATGGCGAGCGACCAAGACGATCGATCCGGAAGTGCGCGCTTTTTTTCTGGGCGCCTTTGATCTGCTATTTAAAAGTAATTTTTTGATTGAATGCAATATTATTTTCTTCAAATAAAATACAAAAAGAAGGAATTTTACACCGATTTACAGATACAGATATAAAAACAAAGGCGAAACACGGTACGTGCGGTAAAAACTGAGTTTTTACGCGGGGCGCGCCCCACTGGTATGCTAATAATCGAGAAACACGCGCGTAGATGCCGCATTTAGCGCCTTTTCTGAAATGCCTGTGCGCCCGCCATACTGTCGACCTTCGGATTCGCGTGTCAGCTCATGGGTATGTTTGAAGTTATGCTGAATTCATATGCTAAAATTAGTTGTACCTTTTATTACTTCTAAACCAGGGATTCTTAACCAGAGGTCCGTGAACCCCTAGGGGGTCCATGGATTAGTTTCAGGGGGTCCGTGAGGGTCAGATTAAAATTAACATTTATATTCACCATACAGCCCGGTACGGTTAATTTAGAGTAGATGTAGTAGTAGTAGTAATGGTAGTAGAAAATGAAGTAGTAGTAGATCTGTTTTAATTTGCACAAGAGTATTGTATTTCATAATTATAATGAGCGGCCATTACTTGCTGCAAAAATAGGAGTGTTTTTTTAGATTGTTTAAAGTTGAATAATACATTGTATATGTCATATATGAACGAGGCAACCAAATCTCGATAAAGTAAATTATATTAATTGCTTGCAAAGTTGTGTTTATGTGAATATTTCTAAAAAAGGGGGTCCATAGCTTTCATCAGATTCGTAAAGGGGTCAAAACAGGTTAAGAATCACTGCACTAAACTGTCGCCCAGGGCAGCATCTTGCAGGAGGCGACAAGGGGCCATCGCACTAAAAAAAAGATCGGACTGGCGATTTCAATCTGAGCCGGTCATTCCGTTCGAGGCGCCGTTATGAAAGGTAAGGGTTGTGCGCTCTGTACATTCCTCTTTATATACACGGAAGGATGCTAGTTATGTAACCGAAGGGGCGTGCGTTTCAGACAGCGAGGGGGAGCATTGACCCTCCCACCCCCCAGATCAGCCGGTATAGTTAAAGTCTAATGCTGACCACCCGCTCTGTACACTGAGGAGCGCCGCTTCATCCTTCTCACCGCCTGGTCCTCCAAATGAGCTTTGACTGCTACTGTGGTTGCTCAACTGATTTTCACAAACTTTGTGCTGTTATAATTGCCAGGCATGTCAGCATACGTTTAGTCAATTTTTCAAATTACGTGGCGTGTTATTTGTAAATAAGTTTAATGAATAGCTTGATATAAGCGGTGACGAAGTGAGCCTCAACAAATAAACAATAAACTAACATCTAATATGTTCAGTTTTCTCCGAAATAACGTATAAATAATAACCTGACACCTCATCAACATACAGAACAGTGAAGTATAATACATAGTACACATAATAATAATAATAATTATTATTATTATTATTATCTAGCAGGTCACGAAATACATACGTTAATTAAACTTTGCTTAAAATAATGTTTTGATTTTTCCATGTGGAAAATAATCTTAATTCTAATGCAACAACACAGTATTGTACCATGAAAATTCTCAGTTTTTCAATGAATTGTGCTGTTGTCATATGAAACACTTTTTATGAGATTAGAGATTTATTATTTATTTATTCATTCAGTCATTAGCTTATTATTATTATTACTAGACATTAAGCCCGTTACAATAACGGGTGCTAGAACAGTAGTGCATAAACATTAGTAGAAACAGTCTATATTAAATGGCAAGGGACCTTGACCTCATTGTGTTTGTTTTAATTTTTTTTTTGTTAAAAATATTTTTGCAAGAAGCCTAAAGTAAAATAATATTCAAAATAAAATAGAAACGTATATGACAATACAGTAAGTATAATTAATATTGCCTTAGTGTAAAACTTTGTAACAATCTGTAATACACAATATCTGAAGAAGATATTTAGGAAAAAGATTTTATTTTTTCAATAAAATTTCATTATAGACAACATTTTTTGTAAATACTTTGTCTGAGTTTGACAACTGTTTGCCTTGTTCAGGACCATCTACAACGTTGACAACAACATCTGTAAAACTTCTAACTCTTGATAATGCAACATATAACTGACCGTGGCTGAATACTGGTTCTGGCAAGTAAATGTCAACTTTTTCTAAGGTTTGCCCTTGAGCTTTATTAATTGTTATGGCAAAGGCTAATGTAACCAGAAATTGTCGCCTTCTTAAGGTAAAGGGTAAATTAGTAGAGGATGGAGTCAAATCAATACGGGGAATATTCTGACACTCATTTTCTTTTTCTTCAGTTGATCTATTTGCTCGTATTTTTCTTTGTCTTTCAGCCTTTCGTTTGTTGATGTTTACTTGCTGAGCTGACCGTTCTTCCAGATGTTGCTTATATACGATTTGAGTGTGTCTTTTGTACTACTTGACATGTCCTTTTTTTGGGTAGCATGTTGTTAGTAGATAGTTAGTAAACATGCGCGGGGCAGTATGTGTGGCGTCTCCCTAGCAACGGATTTTATGTGCGCGGCCGCGACTACCCAATCAGCACTCTCCCCAGCAATGCTGTCCTTTATTTGCTTATAATGCGCGGCAGTGGCTACGCCATTCACTGTGTGTCCAGCTTCCAGCGTGTGTGCGTCCAGGTTGCCGTGCGCATCGCACTGAGCACCGCGCATGCGCACTTCACCAGAAGACACACACACAGACACCTGGACGCACACAGGGGTTTTATTAAAGAGGATTATGCAGCAAGCTGCTGGAAGTGTTACCCGTCCATAATAGTCAGTGTATTATTCCTCGCTGTGGTCTCCTGGGGAAGCAACTTGAGTTCAAAAAACACTCAGTGCCTGAAATAACTTATCCGGAAAGCCTATTTCATCACAGGCTACCTAAGGCTACCACCCTAACCCTAACCCAGGACACACAGAAAGTAGTTGTGGAAAAGAGAATGATGGCAAAATAGGATGCCATCATGAAAAAAAACCCTCCAGGAGGTGATCTATGGAGGAATTTTAGTCACGGTCTCATTCTTCTACAGTGTATTAAGAAACATCTCTGGGGATCTTTGCTGCCCACTACCATGCAATTTAATGCTTTCATCCATTTATAGCAAATGCTTATACTCTTAAATTCATCCATCCATCCATTATCCAACCCACTATATCCTAACTACAGGGTCACGGGGGTCTGCTGGAGCCAATCCCAGCCAACACAGGGCATAAGGCAGGAAACAAATCCTGGGCAAGGCGCCAGCCCACTGCAGATGCCTTTAAATTAATTTTGCAAATTCTAATTGATATAAGGTTATTTATTTATTTATTTATTTATTTGTTTGTTTGTTTGGCTATCTATATATTGATTGATTACATTATTTAGCCTGTGAGTCTGTGTATTTCTTTATGTTTCTGCTGCTGTATGCATCTAAATTTTCCATTGAGATTAAAAGAGTTTATCTAGTCTAATTATTATTATTATTTTCAGCACTTGTGTGTTATAACCCCGCCACTCAACCCAGATTGCACTTCTCTATTACTCGGTTTCCCGTTTACCTCCTGTTTAACAGTGCCTGTGGAAGGTACATGAGTACCTTATTTTCTTCTAGTTTGCCTGATTTTTGAAGTGATTTCATTATTCATGCTGTGCTTGATATACACTAATTGTTTATGTACTGCTGTTTATTCATTTAGGATGGTTAGATAAGCCTAAAGTCAAACTCCATGAAACAGTAACAAGTAAACAGGATACATCCTGTACATTCTTTATGTCCAATAAGTAAATACAAATGCAGTGTGTACCTAAGTTTTCAAATGTCACAATATTCTAAAAGACCTTCTTACAAATTAAGAACTTAATTGTTTTACTTTTATTGGAAACTTGAGTATAACATTAGTATGACTGTGACACACCTTTATAAATAAAGGTGAGAGTTGTTTCCGTACCTTTAGGGAGTATGACAACTGTACCACTGAAATAACTGCAATATTTGTACCCTTATAATAAATAGCATACAGCTTTTTTTTGAAGGTGCACATAGTGTTTAGATACCTAGGTATAATTGTCATACCTCCTGATTGCACAGTGCCACTGACAACCTCTTTTTTCCAAGACAGAGAGTGGAAGGTGAAAGGAGAACAGGCTGGTCAAGGGTCCGAGTCTCTCCAAGGGATACAAGGCAAGTTGTAAGAGGAGAACCTTCATGGTTTAGCTTGCATAGAAGAGGGAAGTCAGGACATGTGGACCTGCTGCCCACCTTCTAATGCTTTAGGAGGAACACAGATATAGTAGACTGACAGGGAAAGATTTGACAGTAATAACACAGTTAATATCCAGATTGTCTTGTATTTGCAAAGCAGTGATGAAAATCTCATGAACTAACTGTTATTCTTAAAATAATTCAAACATTAAATATAATATGTTTAGCACTTGTTGGGGTCTTATCTGTTTGATTTAGAGGTACACTATAACAGCTATTATTATTATCATGATTTTTATTATTATTATAATTATTGATATATACGGTATATTTATTAATCACATAACAATGACCAACATGACATTGATTCCAAACTTTGGGTAAGTAGTTTAAGTTCAGTGTCTTAAGTATTCATGTCCTTGAAACAAGGTAATTTTGCACATATTAATGATAATATGGAAATGTACATGATAGCCATAAAATGGAGAACACAGCTGCAGTATATCAGGACTTGCAAATAAAATGTTATTATTAATGTCAACGCAACAAACAGTGAATCTTTAATAAACACTTAGGCATAAAAAATTTACACAACATCAAAATATCAATATATTGCTGCTTTTGCCAATATTTGTAATCTGACATAGCCTAACTAAGTAATAGTAGAAACAGAAAATACAAACTAGTAATAAAATTAAAACACACATAAAAGCTCTCTCTGTTGTGCATCGAACTGTTGGCCGTAAGTCTGCATCCCTATTACATGCCCAGAGAGTTTGGGCATGTCATTGTTGTTATTGTTTATTGTTATTGTTTACATACCTCCTTGGGCGGTATTCCGCTGTTGCTACACTACAAACTCGGCACCCCCAGGCGCTTGTACTAATCGCTGGAGACTTTAACCATGTGATGCTGGATAAAACATTACCTGCCTTCTCCCAGTATGTGGATTGTAACACCTGGGGAAATAGGACTATTGACCTAGTGCATGCAAACGTTAAGGACGCATACAGCGCCATCCCGCTGCCTGTGCTTGGGAAAGCAGATTGTAACCTGGTTCTGCTTCAGCCTCACTACAAACCAAGAGTGAGGGAGCTACCTACAACCACAAGCTCATTCAGGAAGTGGTCCCCTGAGGCAGATCAGGCTCTTAGAGACTGCTTTGGAACTACAGACTGGGATATCCTGCAGGGGTCACATAGTGAGAACATTGAGGAGGTTGTTGACTGCACTACTAACTACATCAACTTCTGTATGAATGTAGTTCCAGTAAGAACAGTACGCTGCTATGCTAACAACAAGCCATGGGTTACAAGTGACATCAAGGGCCTTTTGAACCAGAAGAAAAGGGCTTTTAAAGGCGGTGATCAGCATGAGATCAAGCACGTGTAGAAGGAACTCTGAGTCCAGCTCAGGGCGGTGAAGGAGCAGTACAGGAGAAAGCTGGAGCAGAAGTTGCAGAATAACAGCATGAAAGAAGTGTGGAATGGGATGAAGATCATCACTGGCTGCAGCTTGAAGCGGGGTGCCACCATCGAGAGAGATGTGGAGCTAGCAAACCAGATAAACAACTTCTTTAACAGGTTTGACCACCCTAACCCACTCTCACCTCAGAGTACCGCACCCTCCATCCATCCTTCTACTGATACCAGCATAGGAGAGAGTTTCTCCCCACCCACAATTACAGCAGCCCAGGTAAGCAGAGAGCTGAGGGGACTTCGTGCCAGCAAAGCAGTGGGTCCAGATGGAGTATTGCCACGACTGCTGAAGGCCTGTGCGTTGGAGCTGGGGAGTCCTCTACAGCGCATCTTCAACCTGAGCCTGGAACAGGGGAGAGTCACGATGCTTTGGAAAACATCTTGCATCACCCCGGTCCCAAAGGTATCAAGTCCTAGTGAGCTGAATGACTTCTGGCCTGTCGCTTTGACGTCACATGTGATGAAGACCATGGAGCGGCTGCTGCTGGTCCACCACGCCCTCCACCCTCTGCAGTTCGCATACCAGGAGAAGGTGGGAGCGGAGGATGCCATCATCTATATGCTACACCGTTCCCTCTCCCACTTGGACAGAGGCAGTGGTGCTGTAAGAATTATGTTTCTGGACTTCTCGAGCTCCTTCAACGCCACCCAACCTCTGCTCCTTAGGGACAAGCTGCCAGAGATGGGAATAGATTCATACCTGGTGGGATGGATCATGGACTATCTTACAGACAGACCTCAGTATGTGTGACTCGGGAACTGCAGGTCTGACATTGTGGTCAGCAACACAGGAGCGCCACAGAGGACTGTGCTTTCTCCGGTCCTGTTCAGCCTATATACATCGGACTTCCAATACAACTCGGAGTCCTGCCACATGTAAAAGTTCGCTGACGACACTGCTGTCATGGGCTGCATCAGGAGTGGGCAGGAGGAGGAGTATAGGAACCTAATCAAGGACTTTGTTAAATGGTGCGACTCAAACCACCTACAGTTGAACACCAGCAAAACCAAGCAGCTAGTCATGGATTTTAGGAGGACCAGGTCCCTCATGGACCCCGTGATCATCAGAGGTGACTGTGTGCAGACCTATAAATACCTGGGAGTGCAGCTGGATGATAAATTGGACTGGACTGCCAACACTGATGCTCTGTGCAAGAGAGGACAGAGCTGACTATACTTCCTTAGAAGGCTGGCGTCTATCAACATTTGCAATAAGATGCTGCAGATGTTCTGTCAGATGGTTGTGGCGAGCGCCCTCTTTTACGCGGTGGTGTGCTGGGGAGGCAGCATAGAGAAGAGGGACGCCTCACATCTGGACAAACTGGTGAGGAAGGCAGGCTCTATTGTAGGCACAGAGCTGGACAGTTTGACATTCGTGGCAGAGCAACGGGCGCTGAGCAGACTCCTGTCAATCATGGAGAATCCACTGCATCCACTGAACAGGATCATCTCCAGACTGAGGAGCAGCTTCAGTGACAGACTGCTGTCACTGTCGTGCTCCACTGACAGACTGAGGAGATCGTTCAGACCCCACACTATGCGACTCTTCAGTTCCACTCGGGGGAGTAAACATTAACATACAAAGTTACTGTCTATTATACCTGCATTTTTATCACTCTTTCATTTAATATTGTTTTTTATCAGTATGCTGCTGCTGGAGTATGTAAATTTCCCCTTGGAATTAATAAAGTATCTATCTATCTATCTATCTATCTATAGTGGTGTGAAAAACTATTTGCCCCCTTCCTGATTTCTTATTCTTTTGCATGTTTGTCACACAAAATGTTTCTGATCATCAAACACATTTAACCATTAGTCAAATATAACACAAGTAAACACAAAATGCAGTTTTTAAATGATGGTTTTTATTATTTAGGGAGAAAAAAAAAATCCAAACCTACATGGCCCTGTGTGAAAAAGTAATTGCCCCCTTGTTAAAAAGTAACCTAACTGTGGTGTATCACACCTGAGTTCAATTTCCGTAGCCACCCCCAGGCCTGATTACTGCCACAACTGTTTCAATCAAGAAATCACTTAAATAGGAGCTGCCTGACACAGAGAAGTAGACCAAAAGCACCTCAAAAGCTAGACATCATGCCAAGATCCAAAGAAATTCAGGAACAAATGAGAACAGAAGTAATTGAGATCTATTAGTCTGGTAAAGGTTATAAAGCCATTTCTAAAGCTTTGGGACTCCAGTGAACCACAGTGAGAGCCATTATCCACAAATGGCAAAATATGGAACAGTGGTGAACCTTCCCAAGAGTGGCGCCAACCAAAATTACCCCAAGAGCACAGAGACGACTCATCCGAGAGGTCACAAAAGACCCCAGGACAACGTCTAAAGAACTGCAGGCCTCACTTGCCTCAATTAAGGTCAGTGTTCACGACTCCACCATAAGAAAGAGACTGGGCAAAAACGACCTGCATGGCAGATTTCCAAGACGCAAACCACTGTTAAGCAAAAAGAACATTAGGGCTCGTCTCAATTTCAGAAACATCTCAATGATTGCCAAGACTTTTGGGAAAATAACTTGTGGACTGATGAGACAAAAGTTGAACTTTTTGGAAGGCAAATGTCCCGTTACATCTGGCATAAAAGGAACACAGCATTTCAGAAAAAGAACATCATACCAACAGTAAAATATGGTGGTGGTAGTGTGATGGTCTGGGGTTGTTTTGCTGCTTCAGGACCTGGAAGGCTTGCTGTGATAGATGGAACCATGAATTCTACTGTCTACCAAAAATCCTGAAGGAGAATGTCCGGCCATCTGTTCGTCAACTCAAGCTGAAGCGATCTTGGGTGCTGCAACAGGACAATGACCCAAAACACACCAGCAAATCCACCTCTGAATGGCTGAAGAATAACAAAATGAAGACTTTGGAGTGGCCTAGTCAAAGTCCTGACCTGAATCCAATTGAGATGCTATGGCATGACCTTAAAAAGGCGGTTCATGCTAGAAAACCCTCAAATAAAGCTGAATTACAACAATTCTGCAAAGGTGAGTGGGCCAAAATTCCTCCAGAGCGCTGTAAAAGACTCATTGCAAGTTATCGCAAACGCTTGATTGCAGTTATTGCTGCTAAGGGTGGCCCAACCAGTTATTAGGTTCAGGGGGCAATTACTTTTTCACACAAGGCCAAGCAGGTTTGGATTTTTTTTCTCCCTAAATAATAAAAACCATCATTTAAAAACTGCATTTTGTGTTTACTTGTGTTATATTTGACTAATGGTTAAATGTGTTTGATGATCAGAAACATTTTGTGTGACAAACATGCAAAATAATAAGAAATCAGGAAGGGGGCAAATAGTTTTTCACACCACTCTATCTATCTATCTATCTATCTATCTATCTATCTATCTATCTATCTATCTATCTATCTATCTATCTATCTAGTCTAGAGGTTTCTCCTGTCGTTGTACTTGCAGGCTACACAGTTTTGAGGCATTCTGCCATGGTTTCAGGTAATATTGATGCATCTTATGTGGCTTGAAAATAAGAGGACAACCACTCCAAGACGTTGGTTCTATTAACATGTCTGGCTGAAGCAAATGCAGAATGCCAATGTCTTGCAACCCAAGTGAACAGAATAACAGGTTTCAGCTGTGCTAATGCAATTACAAAGTTTTATCTAATAACCAACTACACTGATACATGTGTATTTAAGGATAAGCTAAGAGCATTGGCCATTAGAAAACTGAAAATGGGGATTTTGCGGTCAATTAAAAATCAGTCATTTCAAGCAGCAATACCCATTAGGAACAGTAATTTCTTGTGTTTCAATTAATTTAATGGTATCTTGATAGACAACGGTATGATATTCTATCAAAAATAAAAAAATGACTGGGTGTGTCCAGACTTTTGGGTGGTAGTGTTCTTGTATTCTTACATTAACTCTTTATTGAATTAAATAACACATTTAAGCATACAATTCTTCCTTATACACAATATATTTTGAGGAACTACTCTGTCTTTATTAGGAATTAAGAACTTTTACTTTATCTTTACCTCTTGAGGTTGCTATAGACCAAGTGACATATGCTTGGCCTTGTGTAAAAACTGACAATGATACATAAACACCAAAAACCTTTAAGGTTTGGCAAGCATTTGGAGATGAAGGAAGTGTAACATGTGCTTGCACTATGAAATGTGAGAAAATTAATGCAGTTATTACAGTTATAAACACACACATCTACATCACCTTAAAATTTGTATTCTGTATGTTGGTTGTCCCGATTTGGAGTTTCTGGTGTGTGCTTATTATTATCTACAGTACATATTCACTACATTTATTTTTGTTTGTGTATAGCTTTGTATTATTTGCTGCTTGAGAATGTATGCGGGAGATGGTAATTTGTGAAAACTAAAGTGTTATCTGTGTGTGAGCTGTACATATAGTTAAGGAGAAAATTATTAGCCCCCAACAGAAATGCAACATTTTTCTAAAATCCTGTCCAGTGTTAACAACATTAATATTAATATTTTAACATTTAACATTAACATCTTTTTATGCCCACTGCTATCAGGCAATTCAATGCTTAATGCATAAGTTTATTTTTATATATTTATTTATCGATTGATTGGCTGTATTATCTGTCATTTGAGTCTGTATTCTTGTTTTTTATGTTTCTGCTCTTGTATGCATTTGAATTCCACTATGAAATTAATAATGTTTATCTAATCTAATTTAATGAAGCATTTCATTCATAAATGTTAAGGCCCCCAGCTGATACATTTTAGACTTTGTAAAAATATCTTAGATCACTACATAGAAAATATATTGAAAATTGAGGCAGTCAAAATGAACAGCCCCCATGTGAATTTTTTCAGGAAAAAAGTTGAAAACTGAAGTGTTGAGGATTCAAAAAACACCTCAACCCCATGTGACTTGATTGGCCCAATCACTGAGCACTGCGGTCTACTAAATTGATTCAGATGAGCAGTGCTAGTGGCACCTGAAGGCTTGATAAAGAGGTATCACTTTAGCATTCTTTACAACTAGTAATTTCATCATGCCAAAAACTAAATACATATGTCTGTACCTTGGAAAGAAGGTAGTGGAATCCCCATAAAAAAGGGACAGCCATTTGCCATACTGCCATTTCAGAATTTCCAGAACAGATGTACTTGGCCTCACTGCAAAGTATAAGGAGACACATCCTGTTCAAAACAAACCTAAGGCTGGTCACAAGTGCAAGATATCAAAGAGTTTAGAGAGGAAAACCATCAGAGATGTCAACAAGAACCACCAGATCTCTGCAAAGATAATTGTCACTGAACTGGCCTTTTCTGGAAGTTGAAGTCTCAAAAAGGACTGTTGTGAGGGCTTCTCATTATGTTTGGCTTTGAGGTCATTGCCCAAGGATAACTCTGGCACATCAAAGCCAGATAGAAGTTTACCTTGGGCCATTTGAAACAGGGGGATGAATTTTAGAAGTCTGTCTTTTGGTCTAATGAGACAAAACTAAAGGTCTTTGGGCACATAGGTGTTGCTTTTGTTTGTCAAAGGAAGGGATGGCCTTCCACTGTAATAAACTCCCGCAGTTAAACATGGAAGTGGGAGCATAATGCCGTGGGGATGTTTTGCTGCTTCAGGCACAGGGAACCTTGTTCGGGTACAGGGGATAATAAAAAAAGGAAGATTTTTTTGACATTTTGAAGATTAATGTGAAAAAAATCTGCTGCCAGTCTGGCTTTAGGTCGCCGTTGGGTCTTACAGCAAAGTAATGACCTGAAACACACATTGGTCCAGAACTTTTTAAAGGACAACAAAATCAAGGTCCTGGATTAACCTTCACTAAGGTCCATGCCCAAAAACCATCTTATTTGCCATAGAGGAATAGGCTACAATCTCTCTAGAGGCGTGCCAATCATGTTAGATCCTACAGTAGGAGACTGCTGTCAGAAAGGGTACACTATTGACTATTAATTGTCAGAGGACTAATAATTTTGGTCTTGCCATTTTTGTTTTCTCTTGCTTCAAACAACTTCTTGGGGATTTTGTCATTTTTGGAAGCAGCTTCTTGTAAATACTTTCGGTACTGGTCACTTCCTAGATACAGCTAACAGTTTTGCTACGTTTCTGTTTTGGGGGTAATAACTTTGAGCGTAATTGTACAAATGTGTGAAAGGAAACATGGTTAGTAATGCTCCCTCAAAGCTCAGAAATATTGGATTTAAATCCAGCTGGGCACTGTATTTGTAGAACTTGTTTGTTCTCAAAACAAGGTTTCCACTCACTTCGCAAAGACTTGTGTGTATGTTAAGTTAATTGGATACTCTTAAGTTAATGCTGTCTGAGTGAATGTTGGTGTGTGCATGACTATGTCCTGTTTAGGTTTGGTTCCTGTCTAGCACCCTGTGAAGCCAGGATAGAAACGGACTCCTCCCTCTAACTCTGTGATAAGTGGGTCAGAAAATTTCTGGATTGATGAATAGGAACATTAAATCATTAAAAATATGAATTCTGTATTGCTAAATATAAATAAAACATACAGATCTGTAGCAGCTGTATGTTGGACAGAGTATGTACAGATAGTGGATAGAAAGACGTTAATTTGGAAAAGAAAAATAAGAAAGAAGGTACTCCTTAAAAGACGTCTATTGAAAGAAGGTACTGTATTTCTTTAAAGACGTGTATTGAGCTCTTATTTGGAGTCTGTGTCCAGTGACAAACTATTGCATCTGTTTCATACCAGACGGACAAGCAAGCGCTATTAAAAATTAGAAAAAAAAAGTCTTAGTCATGGACAGCAGATGGCGCTCGTGTTAAATGGCCGAGTCCGTGGCGTGCTGGCGACACCGACGCACTGAAGATCGCAGAAGGAAACGGCAGTTGTGTGCGTCCTTTCCTGAGTCAACTGAAGGCGTGCCCGCCAATGGGCATTAACACCTAGCTCGCGCTGTAAATATTTAGAATGATAGTAATGTAAATTATGCGTTTCCTTGGCGGGAGTCAAACAGAAAGTGAAAGAAGCTTCTTCCGGATATCGAAATGATTGAAATAGCAGACGGCAGCGACAGTGACGACGAGGACTCTGATGTGGAGTTTGTTGGCGTGTTTAACAACCCTGAAAGGTGCAGCTCGCCAGTGGATAGCTGTTTGGGAACCCGAGATTCTGAAAGCTCGTCATCGGTGAGTTGAAGACCCGCGTGCATGTGTGGTGGGTGCACGCGCAAGCACCTTTAGCCCACTGTCGTGAAGGCGCGAGCTCGGCCCAGGTGGGCTTCGTTAAACATGGCGGCGGGTTAGGAGTGGGTGGAGAAAAGAGGTTAAGTCAGTGATTGAATAAAAACAAAAGAATGTCGTATGAGACGATCATCTAAGATAGAACAGTTTGCTTGGTAAATTAGTTTACTTAAGAATTAGAAAGAAAGAAATTCGTATACCTTTCAGTAAGCATTGTGCCGTGAGCAGGTGCCATCAGGTGATATGTTTAATTCTAAAAAACGGATTCATCTAACCCATTTAGTGCTTTTTAATGCAGCAACAATTCTTACTGTTTAAATACTTTTGAATAAATTCCTTAATTTTGCCAGCATTATGTTATTACAGCATCACCATTAAAAGGTCTGAATTAGTGTAACTGGCCCTGATTATGGGTGTTCATAAGAAATGTAAAGTTTAAAGTGCATAAAAACATTTAAAAATATTTAAAATGTGTGCTTCAATTTAAATGTTAAAAATCAAAAAATTCTTGATTGTAATAGAAATTTGTCATCTTCTGATAGAGGTCCATAGAGATTATGGTGTGGTGGCTCAGAGGCTAGGGATCTGCGCTGGCAATCGGAAGGGGGGCAGTTCGAATCCCGTAAAATGCCAAAAGAGACTGCTCTGTTGGGCCTTTGAGCAAGGCCCCTAACCTGCAATTGCTGAGTGCTTTGAGTAGTGACAAAAGTGCTATATACAGTAAATAATAATAATAATATTATTATTATTATTATTATAGATAAAGGATTAAAAATTAAAAACAATGTCCTATTGGTAATCACTAACCTTTAAACAGTCTAGGTAAAGACTCAGATATCAAAAATATCACATTTGTGAAATTGCATAAAACAACACTCGATGTGCCAATATTGCTAATCCCAGTTTTTTGAAAGTGGAGTAATTTTAACCCCTTGTATCTAGGCATGAATTCCTAACCAGGCCCAGGAGCCCAAAGGTTGATTGGGGCTAATAAAAATTAAACCAAATGAGTCTTTGAAGATGAACACAGATTCTGTGTTAAAGATTTTGGGCTCTCTGTGTAATATTCCAATTCCAGTAGTTTTTGGGGTGCTTATGAGTACTTTCAGGGGATTTCCCCTAAGCTAACAAGGTTTCACAGTCTCTGTGTTCACATATCAGTACCCACTAAGCTAATTCCACATAAATACAGTGGTGTGGATTTTTTTCTCCCTAAATAATAAAAACCATCATTTAAAAACTGCATTTTGTGTTTACTTTTATTATATTTGACTAATGGTTAAATGTGTTTGATGATCAGAAACATTTTGTGTGACAAACATGCAAAAGAATAAGAAATCAGGAAGGGGGCAAATAGTTTTTCACACCACTGTATATGCTGCCATTGAGGGTTGAGAAGTGGACTGAGTCTAGAAGTAGTGTCACTGCCACAATCAGATAAGACATGGCTTTACATATGCATTTCCCATACTGTGGCTGTTGTGCTATGGAAACGTATGGAGAAAAACTCACGAGAAATGTAATATCTGGCCGCCAAATATTACATTTACATGTATTATCTGAAATTGAGGCATATATACCTGCATCAATAGTAGCCCTTCTAATCTTCATAATTTATCTATAATTTGTTTTTAACAAAATGCAGCACCACACTGTACATTCAGCTTTAGCAACGACAGCCTCAATTCAAGCATATTAGTAACTGAATTTCATGATCACTATTGGGGAAGGAAGGCAGCTGAATGATGATTTTGTTATTTCCGTTTTCTTGTAAATATGATGTGTTAAATTGAGGTTTTTCTGTACTGACTGTTGAAAGCGAAGTGTATGTTTAGTTTTTCACCAAGTGCCAGCTATTCATTTAATCCTAATGCAAAATATCGGTGTGTACTGTAGATGCAATACATTTTTTAGATTGTATTTGTTGTTTTTTGCAAATAAAAACATATATTGGTATTTTTTGAATAACTCATTTTTATTGGACTTGTCTGTTGTTTGGTTCTGTCTGACTGCAGGGACTAGGGGGGAGTGGGGACCCTGATATCTTGAAAGGCTCAGGGGCTCGTTAACTTGGGATCTGTTCTTGCTTGTATTGCGTTAGGGGGTGAGTCTCTGAGGTCGGTTCATTTGGCATGCACATCTTCAAATCCTTGTGATCATTTTTGTTAAAGGCATGTATTGGTTTTCTCTTTTATCATAAAGGTGCAATTTTTTGCATGGCCTAAAATGAGGGTGTAAAGGACCAAAAATAGGGGGAAACTCAAAAAGCTTGATGTCTGGCATAACTAGATATCAAGGCAAGTTGAACAGTGTATCACATGTGGGGGTTTTCTCATACCGGTGAATCAGGAGATGCCGGACAAAAAAAAAACTAGTGATTTTAAAGTGTTTATGAGTAATGTTTATTAACACAAAATCATCTTTAATGTAGAGTAGTGGTTATGTTGTTACACATACAGTTTAATGTCCCACTATCTGGATGTTGGTTGTTATGTTGTTATGGCATTTGACAGAAGCAGCCTAGCGCCGCTAACATTTTCTCTCTTCTTCCTTGAAAGGCTGCATTGATGTAGCATAACATGAAAGTGTTTAATGTACCTAATCCAATTCAGGGTTATAGGGAACTATAGATCATCATCGCCAGATCATCTTCCTACAGCACTGAGCACAGGACATAAGTCAGTCCTGGACAAGGTGCCTTTCCAATGCTGGGTCCACATTCACACACACACACACACACACACACGCACACGCACATACATTAAAGCAACACTTCACCCAGTAATGTTTTTTTTTATGTTACTTCCCCCTTTTAGTTTGTAGGGAAGGCTGAGAAAGAAATGTTATTGTCAAGTTTTCATGGAGAAGGCCTCTCTCCTCCACAGTCATTGATCAAGAGTCCTGTCCTCAGTTCAAAAGCAAGATCTCATGTGAATGGACTTCCTGTTTGTGGTCAAATTTGTTTTTCCAGAGTTAATTATTTTAAAGTATTTTAGGAAAACATTCATGCATTTTGTACATTGTGAGCATACGCCTGAATGATTTGACATGTGGATTATGAAACACAAGTAAAGTTACATTTTTTATATGTATTTTTGATAGTCAATAGACCGATAGAACTTTATTTGTCACCAGGGAGATTTCGACTTTTTACAGAAGCCCAATTAACAAACAAATAAATAAAGATTATTATATTTTGGCAAGCAACACACTCCCTCTCAAAGACATAACAGAATGAGTTAAAGAAAACTGTCCCAGCATTCAAGAGTTCAAACAGATTTTTTGGCCAAAGGCAGTGTTACTAAATATCGACTTACTTAGTAGGGTACTATAACATTTTCATAAAAATGCCATTGTTTTAGTTTGTTTGGTGTTAAGTGTGTTTTTATTATTTTTTTTATTTTAGATGTCCATAAACTATGTAATTTGGGCAGGGGCAGGCCCAACAAGGTGGGGGAGGGCCCCAACATATTGTTCTTTATTTTAATAAAACCTACAAGGAGACCGCTCCTCTTCAATTGGTGCAAAACCCCATGGGGAAATAAACAAAAAAAGTGGTAAAAATCTCTTCTGAGCCCAGCATTAGATCTCAATGCCCCTGGCCAGGTGTATCCATACTTTTCCTTGGAATTGTATATCTGATCCTGTCTACTTTGTTTCATTTTTTTTTTCAGCATATTTGTTGTCCTCAAAATTCTTTATCATTGTACATTTTGTGTATGTAAATTTTTTTTCCTTCCATTTTTCTGAAGTATTATGTGTACCCTTTTTGGCCCTGCTGTGTATTTACACTTGATTTTCACTTCTTTTTGAGTTTTTGAGGATTATTTTTCAAATTCTGTCTGACATACAAATTTTATATACAAATTTATATATATTTAATGTAATGTATATTATATTTATATACCAAGTTTGCTCTTTTACCTGTAATTTTTAAGTTAAATTAAATTTTGACATTTCTGATTGAGAAAAGACTGGCGTATTATCTTATAATTGACTTTTCTTTGCATAGTTCTGTCTGTTACATTTTCCTATGTTTATTGTATATTTTATTTATTACCTCAGACCTGATAAGATTTAGCCACTCCTGCAGACCTTATTTGGGTTGATTCCTATCCTTATCTAGTCTTTCTTGAATTATACCATTATCGGCAGGTTTAATCATCATTGTATATTATTTTTAGATTTGTGGTTATTTGTTCTAACCAAATTAGGCAAACAATATGCCAAAGTAATTATTTCCTTTTGTTTTGGGGTACATTTCATAAAAGCCCAGAGCTTCATCATATACGCTTGCTCATATAGTGAGTGTTTTTGTGTTCAGTGGAAATGCTGGTAAGTGTGGCATTAGAACACACTTTTTTATGCTTTCAGTGAACGGATGAATTACCAGTCCAAATGATGCATTATGGGAGGATACTTTCAATGACAGCTCAAAATTGAATAAAACCTGGATTACAACATATTAAACTTTCTTAACCCGACATAGGGAAACCTTTGTTTTTAAGTTTTCTTTGTAGGTAGTAGCAAGAAATGCTAACAAACCTACATTATATTATTGACAGTATTTTTTTTGGATTTGGATCAGGGAAGTTAGTTTTAAAATACATTTGACTTTTTTAGAGTTTTCAGCTCCTAAATTTTGTGCTCACACTAAGTGACCAGCCATATCATCTGCCTGCTGATGCAGCCTCTTGTCCTGAAATCAAAGCTATTAGAGTCAGAGATGCCTTATTTTATCATTTCTTCCAAAAAATATTTCTTAAAAAATGTCCTTTACCTACCAAATTTCATTTTTTTTTCCCATCTCAGCGATTTGACATACTTGTAGAGTTTTCAATAAAGTCAAAAACACTAACGACATAAATTAAAGGAAAACAACTGTGTCCAAGCAGTTTGATTTTAATATGTAAAAGTTTGATGGAGAAGTTTTAAAGAAGCAGACGAGGGAAAAACATGACTAGAAAATTGCTGATATTATAATTTGCAGCTTTTTGAGCCAAGAATTTGTTTTAGAGTTGGAAGTGTGGGAGGACATAGTCCTCGAACTTCAAAGAAAGGAACATCCAATTTTAATTATGCCGCTGGTTGTGAAATTTGCAAAATTACTATTGCTAAAAAGAAAGTACCCTCTATGTGTGTCTCCACACCTAGATTATTTTTTTCATAAAGGAATACTTCACCAAAAATTTTATTTTTTATATGTTCCTTGCCCAATGTAGTTTGTCGCGCTGGATGAGAAAAAAATTGCAATCTCAAGATTAAGACTCGACCAATGAATGAGCAGAAGAGGCCATTCTTAAATTCAAAAGTGTGATCCCATCTGAATTGGGCTTCCTGTTTGTGGATTGCTTTCATTTTCCAGAGTTATTTATTTAACAGCATTTTAAAATATTGCTGGACTTGAAAATGACGTTGTTCTAAAATGTTTAGTGTATGTCTAAAATAGATTACCTTTTTCCAATTTAATGAAGATGTCCAAAGATTTCTGAATTTTTTTGCCACCTCTGGTTTAACTGGAATGTTTCTCAAGTTTGCTCACTATATCTAAATCTTTGTTAATAAAGCAAATTAGGATTTTCTATTAATTTATTGTTATAATGTCTGAGTTCAATGCAGTGAATTCAATTTTCTTTCTAGTTCCATTAATGTAGTAACATAGAATAATACTGCAACATACAGACCTGTGAACTTAAGAATAACCCCTGCAAAAAGAATGCATATGAAATAGATATTATTTTATTTATAATTATTACTTATAATTGTCAAATTATTATTTTGGTATTTATACAATATGCACCAAGCAGTACTAGTAACAAACCATGCTTGTACCATACAGTAGCTGTACAGTAGTGACAGTGAATGAAGGATGAAGTAATGTTGCATGATAATGGTGGCAGTGCCTGCTGAATGAACAACACTAACATGTTGTCTGTAGAAGTGCTTCACCATGTGCTGGTCTGTATTTGTAAGTCAGTGTCTTAATTGTTCAGGGTAAACAAAGTCTTGACTTTAGTGGTGTGACTGCAGGTAAATTGATTTTTTTCATGCCGAGTGACTGGAGCCAAACATTCTTTTACTTTGGTGGGATGATATGAGACCCTAGAATATTATGACAAAATACGTGAAAGGAAAATTGTGTTCTGTAGTGGAAATGTGGCCCTACTGTTGAAAGTGACATTTTCTCTACTTGTAGCAGGGCCTTTTTGCCATGCCAGAATGTGGTATATCTCGTCAGTTTATATTAGCTTTGTTTTAGTGGAATAACAACTCCCTGAGGGATGTCACTAGTGATCTCACACAAGATATGTTAAGCAAAAACCCATTATTATCCAGTCCTGTATGCAGTTTCTGCTGGTAGTTTTACAAGTAAAACACTTGCAAGAACTGTTTCAACTCTTATTAATAGTGGCCAAGAAATACCAGGCATTCAAAATAATTTTGCTTCTGTAGATCAGGCAGGAAGTGTAAGTGTATTCCAAAGCCTGGATCATGTATATATACACACAGTTCTTGAAGAACATGTTTTTGAGCAGCATGTTTCCAAATTTAAGCTGAAATTTGTGACTGAATCTAATTTTTCATAAAAGAATGACAATTTTTCTACCTACCATTGCACTCTTTAATAATAGGTTGACAACACCAAGAAGGTGTAGCTGGTAGAAGCATTTGTTTGCATCCTTGGTACCCAGAATGTACAGTGTACCGATATCTAAAACCATAACCTCCAACAAATGCAAAGATGCAATATGAACTTAAAAGGGGGACTATTATAGGGGCAAAAAAGCACAATAACTGCATTCTGTGGCTGCAAAGTAGGTTTAGCTAATTCAAGTCCCAATAACTGATGTATAGGGGAACCTTCTGCTTGCCTGTTCCATTTACATTTGTTTGAACCAAAAAGTTCACAAGAGCTGGAGCATATTTAGTAGTACTGTACTTAGACCAAAAAAAGTGAAGGTTTAAGAAGTTGTACTGCAGGTTTAACAGGGTGAGTGGCAGTAATAAAGCCATTCCTTAAAGAACAAAATGGGGTCTTGAAATATCGGACTGGAGAAAGTCTTCTCTTCACAACAAACTATGACTTGCTTTTTTTCAACCTGCACTGTTAAGATGTGCTTCAAGCTATTGTTCTGTGAGGTGCCAGTCACACAAGTTGGTGACCTTTAGAAACTTGTCTTCTGATTGAGTTGTGACTTTGCGTCTGCTAAATCTCTTCCTATCAGAGATTCTTCCAGTTCCCAATTGCCTTTGAAATGTGCAGGACCCCACTGTACTCATTGACACTGAGATATATATATATATATATATATATATATATATATATATTTGCAATTTTCCTAAATGAAAGGCCTACACTTCTAAGGGTAATAATGTTCTGTCTCATTTCATTTATTAACTGCCATTATCAATGGACTATTGTCCAAGTAGTACTTCAGATGGTGTAGTTACACAGTCTGTTCCAACTCTGCTTTAACACAGACAGAGGGTTTTTAAGTAATCAACAGAAGTTGGGACATCTGTGCAAATTGTTTGCTTCAACTTAGCTATAAGAAATCACTCTACAGGTAAGCTATAATGAAGCAACCAGAGACAAATAAATCTATCTTAATTCTGAAAACATGTATTCTTTTGCTTTTCTGACTATTAGTATCTCATTATTTGATGGGTTAATTATTTTTGATGATTAAATGTAGTAAAATGTGAAAGCAATGCATTTCTAACCTCTACAAACTGGTCTCTTCTACATTAAGTTATTTAGATTGCAAGTGCAGCTTGCTAATACAATATGCACTTACCTGTTAATTTCTTTGTGTGCAGTTGGAATTAAATGAGTTGGCCTGGGCCAGACATTTAGATCATTGGTATGGAGTGAGCCAGAAGCTTTACTTTTTACAGCCAGCTCTTTGGCTACTTGGGTAGACCACACTGTCTTCTGATGTTTTTTAATTTTTTTGAGATTTGAACTTTAAATTTGACTTATCTCTTTTTCTTTCCTCTAGGATATTATTGACCTTACCCTAAATGACAATGGACATTATCAGAGACGAAGAAATAAGACAAACTCATTTGAAGTGACTGAAATAGTAGATGATGATGTGACTCGTGCATCTGTCATTGGGGGTGGCAGACCTTGGATTCTTATAGAAGAGCCTGAAGTAAGTTATACTATTATCATCTAATATTACAGAAAGTAATTTCTCATAGCTGTTTCCTATCAGCTTAAAATGGATAGTAAGTTATATCCATAGAGTGCATAGATATATTTCAGTTGTTTTAATGCCTTTTTGGTATAGTTTAATTATGTAGCTACTGTAATTCTCCATTAATTTTACTAACATATTCTTTTAAGTATAGGGTTGTAAGTGCCAGATGTCAATGCAGCAGGATCAGGTGCAACGCAAGAACTCTGGATGGGCCAGAAATACTTCACTTGCAGGCATGGGGAGATAATGTGGTGTTATGGGTCCACAGCTCGTTCAGCAAAGGCTGTTTTTTTTTTAAAATAAATAATCACGGCGCTTGCGGCTTTGTGAGGGGGCGTGGTGGCCATAGCAAGCCACGGGGCGATCTGTGGTGTGGGCGTTTCTCACCTAGTGCACAGGTGAAGAACTGCCCACATCCGTGATTGTTCCCATGGCTAATGTGCTGCAGCTGCTATGGCCCCCTTTCAATATAAAGAAGCGCGAGTCGTTTAGAAGGGAGATCAGAGAAAGAACAAATCGCGAAAGAAAAATAAAAGAAGGAAACGGAGGTTGTAGCAGGAAGCAGTGAGGAGAGAGAGCAAGTCGGTGCAGCAGGAAGCAGGCAGGCGAGCGAGTGAGCGCTCGCAGGCAGCTGAAGGCAGCCTGGGTGTTTGGCCAACATCTAGGAGAAGTAGTGGTTGTGGTCGCTCCCGCAGAGGTTAATTTGAAGGGCGGGAGTGATCAGAAGGTGCAGTACTCTCCGTGGAAGGTAGCGGGAGTCGGGACTTGGAACATGGTGTCCCCAGTGTGATAGCCTTGGCCGTTAGGAGATTCCCATGTCACTGTCAGGGGGAGCCGACTGGAGCCAAGGATCGAGAAGGCGACTGACAGTAGCAGTAGTAGCAGAAGCAGGAACAAAGAAGGTCAGCTGCTGAGAGAGCGTCTCGCCTGCTGTAAAGCCCAACCGGGATAAGCTGGTGAGATGCTAGCGTAGAAGAGCACCGGGCTTGGCATTGTTTTAAAGACTGCTTCCTAGAGAATGTTTTAACCTCGTTTTAAAAGGATTTTTTTTTGTAGTGTTTTTAACCTCCACGTTTTTCTTTTATGGGATTATTTATTTAATGACTCTCTTTTTGAAAACACTACTATTTAATTGAACACTTTGTTTTTGTTTTTGACTATTTTAATAAAAGCACTTTTGCACTTTTTAAATCATCCCCTTGCTCAATTGTTGTCTCACTGTCTAGCTCATCTCGGTTATAACTATCAACGGTGTTGGGTTTAAGGGCTCCTGAACAGTCGATGGGAGCATGGAGCAGAACCCACATCGTCCCATTTGGTGGCAGCGGTGGGATCCACCACCGGTGGGATGAGCTAGCAGTGGGGCTAGAAGAGGAGACAGAACAGCAAGCGGGATTGGTACCAGACTTTGAAGAACCCACGTACCCAAGCCGGAGGAGGACATTTTTAAGGACTGAGCTTTTTAAGGACATTTATTTATTTCTGGTTTTTAATTGTCTTTTAGAAAGTTCTTATTCTTTTAATGTCCTGTTTTTATGAAGGGGCTTGGGTTGGTTTTAAGGTGGGATTTGTTTTAGTGCTTTTATTGTTTTAGTGCAGTGTAGAGTGGCCGAGCTGTGGACCTGAGCTCCAGTTGCACTGGGTTGGCAGTGGTGTAGAGCCTTCCCTTGCAACTGGAGTCTTATGGGGGTAGAATGTGGTGTTATGGGTCCACAGCAAAGGCCTTTTTTTTTTAAATAAATAATCACCGCTCTCACGGCTTCGTGAGGGGGTGTGGTGCCCATAGCAAGCCACGGGGCGATCTGCGGTGTGGGCGTTTCTCACCTAGTGCACAGGTGAGGAACTGCCCACATCTGTGATTGTTCCCGTGGCTAATGTGCTGCAGCTACTATGGCCCCCTTTCAATGTAAAGAAGCGCGAGTCGTTTAGAAGGAAGATCAGAGAAAGAACAAATCGTAAAAGAAAAAGAAAAGAAGTAAATGGTGGTTGTAGCAGGAAGCGGGTGAGTGATCGCTTGCAGGCAGCTGAAGGCAGCCTGGGTGTTTGGCCAACACCTGGAAGAAGTAGTGGTTGTGGTCGCTCCCGCAGAGGTTGATTTGAAGGGCGGGAGTGATCAGAAGGTGCAGTACTCTCCGTGGAAGGTAGCGGGAGTCGGGACTTGGGACATGGTGTCCCCAATGTGAGAGCCTTGGCCGTTAGGAGATTCCCAAGTCACTGTCAGGGGAAGCCGACCGGAGCCAAGGTTTGGTGAAGGCGACTGACAGTAGCAGTAGTGGCAGAAGCAGGAACAAAGAAGCTCAGCTGCTGAAAGAGCGTCTCACCTGCTCTAAAGCCCAACCGGGATAAGCAGGTGAGACGCTAGCGTAGAAGAACACTGAGCTTGGCATTGTTTTAAAGACTGCTTCCTAGAGAATGTTTTAACTTGGATTTAAAAGGATTTTTTTTTTTGTAGTGTTTTTAACCTCCACTTTTTTCTTTTATGGGATTATTTATTTAATGACTCTTTTTGAAAACACTGCACTATTTAATTGAACACTTGTTTTTGTTTTTGACTATTTTAATAAAAGCACTTTTGTACTTTTTAAACCATCCCCTTGCTCAATTGTTGTCTCACTGTCTAGCTCATCTCGGTTTTAACTATCGACGGTGTTGGGTTCAAGGGCTCCTGAACAGCAATGGGAGCATGAAGTCGAACCCATATCGTCACAAGGATATAGACACTCTGGGGCCTGTGATGCAGAAACACCAATCACTGAATCACCACATTGCTCCTGTTTAGTGTATGAGTAAATATACTGAATATGTACAGTATATTGTAAATATAGTAGCTTTAATACATAAGAGACTTGTCCGTCATTACCTGCATTTTCTGTGAGGTTCCACAGGTTTACAAACCCCTTTTGCCAAAATAAGACACCATTGTGTCATCAGTTTTGGCAATACATATATAAATACCTATGAAGAATAGTTTTTTATTATGTACGTATTTTTGTGAGTAATCGTCTGTATTTATCATCCTGGCCCTTGTCCCTCTTAATGACATCCATTTAGCAGAGTTAATCTGTTTCTATTTCTGCAATGTCCATGTAAATCTTTATAGCGCACTGAGTGCTATATTTTTGACATTTCAGAAAGTTACAATTTAAATCTGGGTAGGGAACATTGGTACAGAGGGTGATGTTGCTACCTTACAGCACCAATCCCCGGTTGATTCCCAGCTATAGTGCCTTTTGTTTGTAGACCATATTGTTCAATTCATATGCAAATGAGGCTATTCTTTGAGTGGATTGGCATTATCATATCAATAGTTCCTATTCATAGCTCATTGCTGCTGGCTTAGGGTGTCTAACCATTGATTATGTACTGGTAGAAGTGGATTTAAAGGAATGGGGAATCTACACTTTTTAGTTATTATGTGTTACTAATTTTACCACTTTAAAGAGGTAAAAATTAGTAATATTTTTTATTTGTGAATTAGGGAAATATGATGTACAAAATGTTGCAACATGGAGCTGAATTCTGAAAAATGATTTGTGCTTTTATACTACCTGTGTACCATACATGCTATGAGTTGAAATGTGTTTATTATACTTGGAAAAAATGTTTATGAATTGCTGGGTATAACAAGTACAGTGTATCAAAAATATACTAAATACATGAAAAATCCTGTATTTTTTGATGAGCCACAAATAAACAATTGAACGACACCAAATATAAACAATAAAGCCTGAATCGGTAATTAGCCGTTCATATGTAGATTTGTCATCCACCTTCAGCACATTTTTCAGTTATATTAGAGTACTGTACTGTGAAGCATGAGGCAGACCACTCAGAACATATTAACAGAAGCAGATAATGGCAGAAATATAGAATTAAGAGGGGCTGTTAAAGCAGTGTACTGCAGATGTCTGAAGCTAAATTTGTGTCATTTGTTGAATTTTTTAAACAAGTTATGCTTATTTGTATAATAGCTAAAATGCAGTGAACAGTAGTGAAAGTAAATGTGATACACAGACATGATTGGTGCAGACAAAAATGTGATGCTGTAATTACTACTGGTATAGTTAATCCCATTCAAAGACTAGTTTATTACACAAGCCACCAGGTCTTCTCACTTCACGACTAAGGCTGCTTACTTTACCGTGTTATTGCAGCAAATTTTAACAATCATGACAAAATGATTTTCTGATGGACCTGATTTAAAAAATGCATGATTACTAAAACAGCTTTAAAGAATTTATGTAAATAAAAATACCTTGATTAATCCTAGTATTCACCAGTGTGTGTGTGACACAGATATTGTATTCATTAGCATTGAATTTACAGAGTAGAAAATGCCAAAAAATAAATTTAATACATTTTGACCACTGGGGGCACTGCAGCTCCCCAAACTCCAGTCACAAAGGCACGGACACACATTCCAGTTTGAACAAAGGGTTTAATTGTGTGAAACTCTTACAAGTGTTTCCCACACCACACACTTTAATTTCAGATCTCAGTTACTCTGTCTTCTATCCTTTGCTCCTCCAGGCAAGGTTTGTCTTCCTGCTCCCCTCTCTGGCTCCCAGTGTTGAGGCAGGCTGCTCTTTTTATCTAAAATCTGTGAGTACTTCCAGTGTCCATAGATTGTGGCTTGAGAGTACTTCCTGGTGAGGCTGAAGCCCAACAAAGTAGTGATCACTAGCCCCTCTGCACCCCCTGGCAACATCCATGGAGCCCAACAGGACTGAACCAAAAAACTACAATTCCCAATTTGTCCTTTGGGTTTCTGTAGTGGTACTGTCACCCTGGGGAGATGCCACCCAGCGTTCTGGGGAAAACAATGTCCTAAACAACTTATCTTCCCCTTTCCTTCTATTACATTGGTGTCCTGGCACAAGTCCGGCTGGTATACCAGTCCCAGCATGAAACCTCTCACAACATGCATATGGAAAGATAAATAAGGTAGTTCATGATGATGAGGTCATTCTTTATAAAAATTCCCTCAAGCCAATAAAATACCATGAATGACGGTATTATAAAAACATACTTTTCTGTCTAGTCATCATTGATATGATGATTCTTAGCATCAGCTTTCCTTTTAAGACATTTGATCAGAGGGATTTTGTCTCATTAACTTGTTGAAATAGCTTACTTACAGATTTAAGTTTTAATGTTACTTACTGGCAGATCAGAAAAATCTATGTGATTCAGTACAACCTTTGCATTTTCATGAGAAAAAAATAGAATTTAAATGATTAAACATTGTATTTGGAATGATAATAACATAAGAATGAATTCAGTGGAACATAAACTTGATGATTTCTTTTCTTGCTTAGATATAAATTTGACAGGTTTGAATTGACTTAATGCATTTGTATGTAGCAAGAATAGAGACACCCTGATGAAGTGTTTGGATCCATGATCATTACCTTGTTTTTCATTGCTATGTGCCAAAGAAAGAAAGAAAGAAAAAACAATAACAAAATACAAGATCCATGTATACCAAAATAATATTCATTCTCTAAGACAAACAAAAGGATCTTGCCAAGACAGTGCCATCTCCATCAAAGGCTGTTTCTAAACTGATTGCCAGCTTCTAGTTTGGAGTTCATTTAAATAGCAGATGTGACAGAAGAGTCAGGTCTTCCTTTGCTGGACCAGAAGTAACATTAGAGATGCTCTGAGGCATTCTCCTCCATTCCAGGTTAAAGGAGATAAAGGCAGTCAGTGTCATGATTGTGTGTCACCCCAATCCTTTCCTGTTTTACAAATCTGTGCAGAGCCCATGACTCTCTGATAGGAGGAGGCTGACAGTGTGAAATAAATAACCAGGTGATTAGATAACAGTGTGCAAGAGTGAAGAATGTCTTCAGTAATCTTCAGACACAAGTTCACAGCTTCATATTAAAAAATACAAGCTTGTTACCATGTTTTTAAATAATGAAATGAGTATAAATAAAAACAAAGGTACCCACCATCACATGACTGGTCATCAAATCACAGTTTCAAGACGTATTTCATGTATGGCATTCACAAAAAAATAGGACTATAATTTGGAAAATGTAAAAATACCTTGTATTTGGTACCCACTTTACAGACATGGCATTAGCAGTAGAACAGTCTACTGTAGATTAGGAAGGCCATTCAACTCAACAAAGTTCACCAGTTCTATCTAATTAATACTTTCAAAATAAAAAGACTATTTTTGAAAGTCCATGAAGTCCTGTTGTCAACCACACTACTAGGTCACTTATTCCATGTGTCTGTTGTTCTCTGTGAGAAGAAAAACGTCCCTATGTTTGTGTAAAATTTACCCTTAACATGTTTCCAACTGTGTCCCCATGTTCTTGATGAACTTGTTTTAAAGTCACCGTCTCGATCCATTGGTCTAATTCCATTCATAATTTCAAACACTTCAGTATGTCTCCTCTTAATCTCTTTTTGCTTAAACTGAAAATGCTTAGCCACCTAATTTGACTTAACCAACAACTGAGATCAACTGGTCTTCAACCTGCTAGAATTTTCTCATTTTGTAGTTATGGGCTGACAACCAAATGAAGCAATGAATGTTCATCTGGAAGTACAATTCATAGAATGCAACAACAAGGAATAAAGAACATGTCTGTTGTGAACCTCGCAAATAGAAGAGAAATGTGTCTGCCTGATACTTTGTATTTTACATACCATAATAGAATTTGAAAAAGAACTAAAGGGCAGAGATTGCTGCTGAAGTCACTCCGGCTGTTAACCATTCATAAAAGGGTGAACACAGCTGCGGTGGAAGATTGGTGCTCGGTCAGTAAATGTGACATGGGCTGTTATTTTCAGTCGGCTAATTTAACATAATTCAGCGACTGTGATCGGTAGATTTGACCTAGTCCACAGCAAAAAGTCTTAATCTGAAAGGCTCAGCTCTTTTAATTTTTCCTCATAATTCATCCCCTATTGTCCTGGAATCAGCATAGTTGCTTTACTCTGGATTTTTCCAGCACTGTTATGACCTTAACATAACCAATACAAATAATCTTAAAAAATGTTATTTTCTCACAAGAAAAAGAGAACATACTATACAACCCTGCAAAGTGATGGCAGTGTTTGTAAATAGATAAAAATGTTAGGAAGTGCTATCTGTGTATGTACAAAACTCTCCACGCAAAGATGCTACAGTTGGAAGTGGAAATGTAATATCTGGTGCTTATCAAGCCATTTATAAGTACTTTCTGCAAACCCAGATCCCAGATGTACTATTTTAATGAAGACCTATTGATCACTCAAATCAGTAATTTTTGCATCACATGAAAGATAGATTTGACATGGAAACACATTCAGTAACATAAAGATTTATAATTCAAATCGGGCTGCTACAGAAAATAGTTCAAGAACTATGGCAATTGCATCCATGAAAGCTTGAGACTCCAGACACTTTTCTTAGATGAATTTACCCCTTATAAAGAATAATTCAACTACATTTGCAGTGTTAAAACCTGAATATAAATCAGTCTTCAAAGACAATGTTATTTACAGAATGAAACTCAAGATTGTACAAAGCACTTTCATCCCTTACACACTTGCATTTTCATCACAGTTTTCACCACTTCAAGAGTTAAATAAAAGATAAATAAATATTTGGTAAATTTAATGCAGTCTGAATACCCTCCAAACTACAGGGAAAAACCTGGGGGTTGGTGTCAGAATTGGCATTCCAGCCACCATATAAAAAAAAACCTTAACACTGGTTCCATTCCATCTGAACTAGTGTTATGCTGAGGTGTCACCTGTCGCATGCCTGCACTTGGGTCCTAATCTGGGATCCTGAGTTGGTTTGTCATGTGGTGGGTGCGGCAATGCGTTGTATCACTGCATGCTCCTAACCTCCTCCGCCTCCTACAGGCATGCTACAATGGTAAAATCACATAACTATGGTCATCAAGAATACAATTCTTATCCATTGCCAGCACCTCTACATAAATCTTTAAGTGATCCTGAAGGAGAAACTACGCCACTGAGCAAGTGCATGTTAAGTCTAGGCTGTGGATGCTGTTCGGATTAACTTAGTGAATGGCATAGGAATTGTCGTACAGTAACAGTAATGTAATTTCAGACATTTGTAAAATGGTCTTGTCTGTAACAACAAGCCATGGTTTTCTACTTTGAGTTATTTTAGCGTGCTGTACAAATAAAGAGAAGCTTAGAAAAGCTGTCTTACTAATCTGTGAAGAATTTTTCTTTCCAGCTTAGATGAACTTTACATCATCATCGCAACTTTCTACTCCGCATCAAGTCAGTAACAGAACAGGAGAAACATATAAAGTGGAATAAATCATGGAAGGAGGATGTCGCTGTATTCCACATTGTGATGTCCCAGTGCCCACATCCATGGGCTCCTTCTCTTTTCCAGGACATTGATAGTCATAAACTGAGATGGAGCAAAGCGAGTGTGCAGGCAAGTGAGACTTTAACATCAAAAGAATAGCAGTTTATTAAAACAATGAGAATTTAGGTGCTCTATAATGTGCAAACAGTGCAGTAAGTAAATACGTCAATAAATTCTCTGCCATTAAAAGCAGACAGTGCCTTGGGGTGCAAAAAAATAATCCAATAAATAAGTTAAAATCACAGAGATGGAGGTAAAGGTGTTTTTGCCGTTTCATTCTGCCCCTATTCTTGTCAGGACAGTGGGATCTCAAGACCGCAACCTGTCACATTGCCAGTCCACTATGCAGAACTGAACCGTCACCATAATCAGACATCCACAGCCCCCAGACTGCCTTGCCCATTCACGGATGCCGATGTGTCTTGATCCTCCCAACTTCTTTTCGTTCCTATGGTCTATCTCTATCCAGTCTGTTCTGCTGCTCACACCCATGACACAGAACCTCCTCCTAGCCGTCGGTCTTGTCCTCTTTTAACTCATTAGTAAGGCAAATGCTGCCCATCCCGTACACTCACTCAGAAGCCTCTTCCTCAAGCGATCACTATTGTCCTTTCATTGATTTCTCTAAACAATGTCTCTGTCAAAAATGATCTCTTTCCAGTGCACAATCCTCACACTACTCGAAGCGGTTCAGTAAGTGGGGAGCCACTTCAGCCACCACTAATGTGCAATATTCACCTGGATGATGCAACAGCAGCCATTTTTCCGTCTGTATGCTAACCACACATTAGCTGTTAGGTGGTGAATTAGTGAGAGAGGGATAGTCAGAGAAAGGGGACGGTTAGGGGGCCAGAATGACTAAGCCAAGGTGGGCAATTCAGCATAGACATCGGGATACACCCTACTCTTTATGAAGGATGCCCAGGGATCATTTATGACCACAGAGAGTCAGGACCTCAATTTTATGTCTCTTTTGAAGGACGGCGCCATTTTTACAGCATAGTGTTCACATCACTGCAGTGGGGTATTTGGGTCCATACACAGACCACAGGGTAAGCACCCTTTGCTGGCCTCATCAACATCTCTTCTCAGCTGCATCCCAAGCTGGTGGTCTTTCATCCAAGTACTAGCCAGGCCTGAACATTCTTAGCTTCTGGTGGATGACCTGTTCTGAAATGAATTTGGTAAAATACCCACCCAGACTCGCTTCACCACACACATATTATCATCTCTGGGTGTCTAAGGCCCATAAAGTGCAAATTGGTGCAAGGTTCATTCAAGCTGGATAAAACATCTTTATGGGTAATAAAGAACATTTTTTATAACCTTGCTAATACTAACATGCTAGCTCTTATTGCTTAGATAATAATCATGGAAAAACTGATGTCGGTAAGTAAACTCTCCTTTGCAAATCATTTGTGAGGGAATGCCAAGTTTTCATGGAAATTACCAAGGGGACTTGCAAATACCGAAAGAGCAAGGAAGGATCCAAAAGTGGCAATTTGGAATAACAGAGGAAACTGTACTGACAAGCAGATATGTCTTACTGGACTTTCCTATTTATTTTTATTTTTCACTTTCTCTTTTAGACTTTGATTGACCTTACAGAAAATACTGCCACCGAAAATCAAAGAAGACACAGCAGCTCACATTCTGTGGATGTTGTAGAACTTGAGGATGAAGAGTTGTGCAGTACACACAGCGAGGACAGCAAACATTTTCTCAGTTTTAAAGACAATCCATGGGTTTCTGGGGAAATTTTTAAAGGTAGCAAAATGTTTCAAGGAGATGACATGTTTTCCACTTCTTCACTTAGCTTGTCTTCAGACTCTGATTGTTCATTTCTTCTGCCTACTGCCTACTACTTGAATGACTCCAGATTAGAATTTTTAGAACAACATGATAAAAAGAAAGAGACAAACTATAATTTGAATGCCCTTGGGGAAGGTGGCAACAGTTCTAGCCTAAATGCTTTGGGGGAAATTAGCAGCCCACCTGAAAACATGTATGCACCTGCATACATCTGTAATGAAGAAATTGAAAAACAGAAAGAAGGCTGCAATCAGAGTGAAAAAATCTTTTCACAGACTGCCTGCTCTATACAGATGTCTAATGAGCAGACACAAATGCCAGAGTTGGAAAGGTATGGCAATTCAGTACAATGCAATTTTGACAATGACTGTCTTTCTGATGTTTTAACAGCCAGTACTAATGCACAGTTGTGTACTGAGTTCATCCTTAATAAATTACTTCACAGTAGTTTGTCAAATATGGCATCTTCTGAATGTTTGGATAAACCTTCTACCTTCAACCAAGAAAAATTAACTTTTGGTGGAATTTCTCCAGGTGTTTCTTGTATAAGTGCACATAGTAATGCACCATCCACAGACCCTCTCAATAGCAACTGTACACATCTGCTGGAATCCAAAAACCGGAGTAATACACCCTGGCTCAAAGTACAAAATTCATCATCCATGAAGAGCAGCTGTTTTGAGAACATGTCTTCTTCTTCCTCTCCTCTAATCGAGCAGTCGGACAGTGATTCTGGGATTTGGTACGTGGACCAAAAACAACTACAATGGCACAGGCTCAATACGGGAAATCCAGTACAGCACATTTTCCCCAGGTTAACTGCTGACAATGAGGTAGCAGTCTTTTTCTTCTTTTACACTTCCATCTGAGAGAGTATTAATTATTTAGAGTGTTTTTGAGCAAATGCCTGGAGGCTTGTCTACCTCCACAACATACAGTTAGAGCTGCAACACTACAGCTAGACCTGCCTCTTGAGGTGACATCCATGTAGTTTGTGAGATTTTTGCATTTAATACTGAAAGTTTCAGGATTGCAAAATGTGGAATGATGTTTGTTTGGCCACAGGTTTGTCAAGAGTGAGCATAACAGGAATACAGTCCCTTGACAATATAGTTTCAGGGTTCCTGGAGGCTGTCTGTTAAACTCCCAAGAATAATTTAAATTTGTTTCTTGGGGAAGGAGAATTCATTTTTCATACCATGTCTCACTATTAAAATTGTGATATAAAATCACTCAGTTTATGGAAGAAGATGAACAGAAATAAATAATTTGTCAAAGGTTACAGTGTTTTATAACTGGAGAAAAGTAAGTATTTCTTGTGTAACAGACAGCTCTAATCAAAGTAACATAAAACTTGTATTTTGCAGTGTGTCCATTTAAACAGAGTTTGGGTTTTCATTTCCATCTTATGGGTAAAATAATTTCGTTTGTTATGAAACCTAAAAAGCTACTCTTGATAAAAAGGAAAAAGGTTGGTGTCATAAAATTAGGTGGTGAGAGTGCAAAGGTTCAAAGCCCTCAATGGTGGTCTGTCTTATGTTTAGACACCAGTTTGATTCCTTAATGCAGAGTCTGCTTGCTATTATGCTATAATTATGTTATAGCAGTATACTTTACATTGTCATGAGAAGTTATGTTCTTAAGTAAAGCATTTTTTTGTAAAATAAAAAAAAAACATGCTTGCTCTTGCTGTTTATAATGGGGTATGTGTGGCATTAGTGCAAAAGTGAAAACAAAGCATTAAAATTAACCGAAAATGCCTTTCTTAAGATTGTGCACATACTGTACTGTAATGGAAAACAGCATATCCATGTTCTTTGTGTGTTTGTGATATTTCTGCCATATTAAAAAGTCCATCACCTCATTGGCTGTCAACATTCAGCCCCTCAAAAGGAAGCACATTTTGCACCAGCTTGTTTCATGAAGGCTGTTGCTATTTTGCAAGTGAACTGAGTGCTTATGATGCGATTGTTTTCATGATTTGTTAAATAAATAACAAATAAATAAGCTGTAACGTAATAACGAGAAGCACACACACAAGCCACATGTCCACTCCCACTAATATGTAATACACAATTCATCTTACCTATGTGTCTTTGGGGATGTGGAAGGAAAACCTACCCTAGCACAGGGAGAATGTGCAAACTCCACGGAGACAAAAAGATAGCCTGAGATTCAAACCCATGATATGTGAGCAGCAGGACTATCTACTGTGCGGCTGTGCTGCCCAAAATGAGAGGCGTCACTCTATATGATTTTCAGTTTGCTAGTGAGCTACCCTTTCATTTCTAAAACTCTAGTTTTATTTTTCATAACTGCTTTACTTTCAGTTGCAGTGCAGTGACTCAATTGGAATACATTTGGAATTATAGCAGGCTTCAGTAAAATTGTTTTTTTCATTTAGTCTGCAAATAGTTGTATTGAATCCTACTTGAAGTAGTTGCCACAGACTTGTTGAACAGACTTCTGTATCTCATAAGTTGGGGCGCTCATACTTAAAACACTGCAAAGCATAACTTCATGCATAGTTGGAGCCACAGAGAGATGTTGTGGCAGGGAAGTGGGGAGTAATTTAATTAGCTGCAGATTCCTGGCCACAATGTCTAGACAAGTTTGCTCTTTAATTTGAATTCTCAACACACACACATGTATATACTGTTTGTGTGTATGTATGTATGTATATATATATATATATATATATATATATATATATATATATGTATATATATATATATATATATATATATATATATATATATATATATATATATATATATATATATATATATATATATATATATGTATATCGGGTTGCTGAACATGAGGGGAAGGTCCGAAGTTGTTGCTAGTCCAGCGGACCTACCGGCGGCAGGTTTGCGAGTTAGCCCACTCTCACCTTCTTGGAGGCCATCTCGGCTCCGATAAAACATTAGAGCGCATTAAGCTCCGTTTTTTTTGGCCGGGGATTAATGAGGAGGTTCGCGCTTTTGCATTTCCTGCCGGAGTGTCAACTGCGGCAAA
This sequence comes from Polypterus senegalus, assembly GCF_016835505.1. Classification (NCBI taxonomy): domain Eukaryota; kingdom Metazoa; phylum Chordata; class Cladistia; order Polypteriformes; family Polypteridae; genus Polypterus; species Polypterus senegalus. The sequence continues at coordinate 18,242,499 of NC_053166.1, read as the reverse complement.
TTCCTAGGAAGGACCGTGCTCCTCTGATTCCCCTTCCCCTTATTGGCGTTCCCTTTGACAGGATTGGGGTGGATATAGTAGGACCCTGGAGCCCTCAGCCGAGGATATAAATATATACTCGTCCTCGTGGATTATGCAACCCGATTCCCTGAAGCCGTTCCATTGCTTTCGGCTACCACTAAAAATATTGCACGGGAACTAGTAGGAGTCTTTTCACGCGTGGGCATTCCTAGAAGTCCTGACGGACCAAGGAACGCCTTTCACCTCGGAAGCGTTCAAGGAGACTGCCAAGTTACTGAAAATAAAGCATTTAAAACCTCGGTGTATCATCCTCAAACCGATGGGCTAGTGGAGAGATTCAATCAAACTCTCAAGCAAATGCTACGTAAGGTAGTCAGCAAGGATGGGAGGAATTGGGACCAACTCCTCCCCCTTGTCCTCTTTGCCTACCGGGAAGTCCCTCAAGCCTCTACGGGGTTCTCTCCCTTTGAATTACTATACGGAAGACAGCCCCGGGGCTTATTAGATATTTTAAAAGAGGGCTGGGAAGGGGAGGCACAGCCCTCCACTAACATTTTGGAGTATATCGCCCAGTTCGCGATAGATTTGATGTAATAAGACCTATACTAAAAGTCATATCGAGGAGGCACAATCAGCACAGGCCCGCCTGTATGACCGTGTACGACTCTCCGGAGTTCCAACCGGGGATCGCGTCATGGTATTGGTTCCTACTTCACACTCTAAACTGCTCGCACATTGGCTAGGCCCCTCTGAAATTAAGGAGAGGAAGGGATTGGTCGACTATTTGGTGAAACAGCCCAATGCCGACCAGCTGGCGAATATATCATGTAAACCTGCTGAAACCGTGGAAGGAGAGGGATCGATCCCTCCTCGGACAGCCCTATATATATGTGTGTGTGTGTGTGTCCCAAACCAAGCGGCAAGTATATATATATGTATATATATATATATGTATATGTGTGTTGTGTGTATATATATATATATATATATATAATGTGTGCATGTGTTTTTTTTTAATACTTGTGCTTAACATAATTGAATTAATATTGTCAGTGCGATTTTGTTACTGATTGCTTCAGAAATTCAGTTCCTAAATTTGTCAGATCACTACTAATGATGAGTTCAATGACTTAAAATCTGCTTTTGTATATAGTTTGTGTGTTTTAACTTTACAATATCACATATTAGCCTTTGTGAAGTTTTATTTTCCCTTTTTAAGCTAATAAGTTAGTCATTTACTAGTTATTTTAGTAGGCTTTCATAGCTGCATGCAGTGTTAGGCTAAGCTACAGAAGAGTCATTTATTATTTATTTATTGTACAATCTTCCGCCACTCTGAATGGTGTATTTAGTGTTGTCAAAATATTCTGTGCAATTATTAAAAGAAAAAGTGAAAACAGAAAAATGACACTAGCAAGGCCTAAAACCTAGTATTAGATAGATAGAATCCCAAGGGGAAATTTATTAACTAGGTTTTTAGCTACTGTACATTTTACCTTCCAGCTGATGTTAACATGAGCATCAAGTATGTTAAACATGTATTGTAATAATATAAACTACTGTCATTTCCTATTAATATTTTTATTGACAAATGTATTTTTTTTTATTAATGCTCGAGTGTACTGTTAACACTTTAGGTTTGAATGATGATACCTATAATATATTTAGAAAGATGCATTGTTTTGTAATTTGCACTCAGGGCTAGATTAATCATTAAGTAAAATAAGTAGGTGCTTAGGGCATCCAGGGAACGAGGGTGCCACAGAAATGTTCCATGTCCCAATTTACCATGGACCATATGGTGCAAAACTGCAGATGTTGCCGCTGAACCAGGTTCCACAAGCAGCGGCTCCCACGTTAAATGAAAAAATTACATACATTGTATATACATACATTTTATATTGCACTGTGTGTGTGTGTGTGTTTGTGTGTGTGTGTGTATGTATATTATATATATATATATATATATATATATAAACATTCATCTTATTTTCTTATTTCATGTTCTACTGAAGGAAATTTTCAAATATTGTAAATCTACTTGGAACGGAGTCAGACTGACATTGCATAGAAAAAAGTGCTGTTGCAGTTCAGAAGCAGCCCCATCCCCTAAACATAGGGGGTCCTTCCTTTGTTACTCACTAAGATAGAACTGCATCTTTTTAACATGGAGGTCCTGTGCTCATAACTACCTAGCAGCTCTTAGACACAACACAAAAGAGCCAATTCCTGCAGTGATAAAAAAAATTACATTGTATTTATTTATTTTAGCATTACTACTGTATATATACCCGTGGCAGTCATAGATGCAACAGATCATCCACCAGGGTTCATTACTGACCACCCTTCATTCTTACAGCCTGTTTAGCTGGCTGATTTTTAATTAGCTATTGTTTTATGATTAATTGTTAATGTGAGCTAGTGGGGGGCAATTCTGAAAACAATTGGTAAGCCTTGCTCGGTCTCTTTCTAATTCATTCCTCCACTTTGTCTCATGCACCTGCTTGCTCTATTCCTCTGTCTTTAAATAAAACCATTCATTAACTTCTGAATGTTCATTCAAAGTTGGGCTACATACAGATGCAATTTTTTTGATGGGAAAGCTTTTAGGAGTTTACAAAAATAGAACTGTTCGTCAAAAGGTGTTCTAAAATAATTAGTCTACATCTACTTACCTAAGGAGTCTACATCAGTGCTTGTTAACTTTTTCAAATACAGGCTTACCTGTAGTCCTTATCATTTGCCCAAACTTGCCCGTGTTTTTAAAATGTGTATGACATCCTCCATGGACTCCTTTAACTTCCTACTGGCAGGTCCTCCTTCTAATCTTTTATCACAAGTCCGACAAGTTCAAAATTTACACAGGTCCACAACAGCAAACACATAACAGCAGTTCTGCCCTGCATTCACTGGCTCCCAAGGCATTGTAGGATTCAATTTAAAATTCTATTGCTAAACCTATACAGCTTTAAATGCCCTTGAATCGTCAGTCTACATCATTAACCTCCTCCATTACTATGTTCCTGTTCATCCACCTACCAATTCTGGCAATCTAATGCCTCAGACTAACCTGTTCTCTGTGGGTGACAGAGACTTCAGTTCTATTGTGCTCAGACTTTGGAACGACTTTCTTAAATGAATTAGATCAGCTGCCTCCATTCATTCTTTTAAAAGGTAACTAAAAATGCATTTGTTCAGGAAGACATTTAACTTACCCTCTCTGTCCAGGTTCTCAGGATGATTAGCATTTGTATCACAAATTATGTTATTTGTTCAACGTTTTCTTGTAGTATTTTGTATTTTTTGCATTTTTATTCTGGTTTATTGCTGCTTATTCTAATTCAAAGATTTGTATTCAGTATTGTACTATATTTTCTCTGTTGTTCTTTTTGAATTTCTGTGAATCAAATTTGAACATGGGAACAGTTGCTATATCAATAAAATGTATTACATTTGGCCCTCCATATCCACGGGTGATTGGCTTCAGTGCCCACTGCAGATACTCAAGTTCCTTAATATAAAATGGTATAGTATTTGCATATCCAGCAACCTACACACATCCTTCTGTGCCATTTAAATAATCTGTAGATTACTTATAATACCTAATAAAATTTAAGTGCTTTGTAAATAGTCCTGATACTGTGTTTTAGGTAATAATGACTAAGACAAGCAACATGCCTCTTTTCAAAAGATTTTAAGATTTTTATTTTCTCATGGAGAGAGAGCACTTTTTGTCCCCCTCTTAACCTTTGAAGGATCACTTTGACCATTTACTTGATTTTTAGGAGCCTTTTTTTTACAGAAGCAAAAGGTGCACACAGTGTTTTTTGCCAAGAGCTTCACTATGCCTTACATTAGGGATTGCCGACTTAATGGCTTTTCTTTAAAGAAATATCGGGCAGTACTCACCGCTTTGTGCATGTTTGACTGTGTCAATAATAATAATTTAATCAGTTGAAACTTTAGTATTTAATTTACAGTGTACTGATTACCAACATGGAGTCTGTGTGTGTCCCAGCCATTTGTAGCCTGCACAGCTTTTTATAGATAACCTTACATAAGTTTAAATCTGGTGCCCTGTCTGAGTGTCTGAAGGACTCACTTTTTTGGGGGATCAATGGTTTAAGAAAGTCCAATTTTGTTTAACATTTTTGTTAGTATTGTTGAGTCTTCTGTGTTTGAGTTTCTCCTCTGGATACAGAGGACTGAGTGTATTTGTTGTCATTATTGTTTTACATATAGCAGTTAGGGGTTTTGATCATTGATAAAGAGCAGAGCAAGTAAGCATGACAAACCAGAAGTCATTTTTGGCAGAGAAGACCAAGAAAAACAACTTTGGAGTTTAATGATCTATTGTTGATGGGAGGAATAAAATGACAAGTTTCTCCATTATATTTTTAGAATCCAGAAGAAGTGCATGGAAGTGAAGGTGATGAGGAAAATCGCTGCTGGAGTTCAAGGCATAGAAGTTTGAAGCCTGAGCCAATTAGCTCATGTAGACTGCGTTTGGTTGAAAGCACAATTGAAGAAAAATATCCCAAGGGGACATTGGAGTTTCTTTTTGATTTTGTGAGCCCTGAATACTTTCCACCAAATTCAATTATCTCTCATGTTCTACGTGGAATTCTGTTAGATCCTAATTCAGAAGAGCTGGTTACTGAAGCATACAGTCTCCTCATGAAAATCCAGCAGTGAGTACTGTTAAAGGTTGAAGAAGATTGTATTTTAAGAATGGTTTTATAATTCTTGCTTTCAAACCACTGCCATGCTGATTTAAGATATCTCCCTCTTTTAGGCTTCATCCTGCAGGTGTGTCTACAGTGCAGTGGGACTGGGAGCTTCTGTCTACAATAATGATGGATAAGGTATTGTAGGAGTCTGTTACTTTATAGTTTTGCTCCTACTCTTAAAGTCAACTGGAGACATTAGATTTGATAAAATAGCTCTGCAGTTCTCTTCTAAATGTGTGTGATGAGTGAGCTGCATATTTTAATTTAAAATAAAAAAACAAATTCACAGTAATAACACAGTCCCATAACTTTCCATGTTAATGTTATAAGCTGAACTGCTGTTTTTAATTATATACATATAAAGCTGTAGCAACTAAAAAGATACAAGCTATTCAAATGATTCTTCATTTGTCCCATTGCTGCTTTCTTAGTTCACAATAAATTGTGTGGGAAAAAAACAATGTATTGCTTAAGATTTTTTTTTGCACTTGGCATAATCATATTTAACTTCTAAGTCAGGCATACACTATGATTTTAGCCCAAGTTTAAGCCAAATTCACAGACACTGAATGATTTTATGAGTCAAATTTTAGCTTCATTGGCCGTGATCCACATACAGTATGAGAGCGGTTACAATGCCCGATTGCATTTATGATTGGTCTGTCATATAATCAGAAGACATTCTGCTAGATTAAAACTTTTAATCAGCTGTCTTATACTGAGCAGTTTCATGAGCCAATTTTTTTTATGTCCCTATCAAATTTCCTGGAATTCATTGTGCAGCAACCACAGTGAGTGTGTGTGTGTGTGTGTGTGTGGCAACAATAATAACAACAAAATAATACGCTATCATATAGCAACACACATAATAACTAAATGGCCAATGACAAAAGTATCTTCAGAAACAGTTACTGTAAGAAACCAAAAATAAACACACAGAACTGAAAATTACATAGGTTATGTACCTTCAGTTCTCTCTGTAAACTAGTCCAACCATACTGTCCACACCTTCTCAACCATCTATGTATCCAGATACACTTTTTTCTTTTCTTGGTACATTTCAGGGCACAATACAGCAAGGACAAGCCAGCCCTTGTTTCTTTCTTGACATTTTGAGAAGCCTGTGGTCATACTTTTTTTCTAAATATTTATTATAAAACATCAATGGGAAAATCTGTCTTTACTAGTTATTAAATAATTCATCCAGTATTCCTTATGTTTTTGGTCAATATAATATAATCTCTGATTCTTCCTACCTGACCATTACCGCTTGATTTACGAGTATCTCAGGCAGGCCAGTTTCAACACAGGATTTCTTAAATGACAGCACCAATACTGGTGTCTTCTGGTTAAATGCTACAAGGTAATTGTAGACTTTAATGGCGATCGAGTGTAGTTTGGCAATTTGTTATGTTAGGAGATGACACTTTTCATAATGCCCAGTCTTAGATTTTGTCACCTAGTTTGGCAGCGATGTGCCTCCAGTCACAGAAGAAATTGAATTCCTCAGATTTAATGTACTTTCCTTACTTGAGACAATACAGAGTAATGTATTTCTCAGTGAGTAATAAGTAAATTCTTGAGTCTTGGTTCCAGACTTCCAAGAAAGGTGTCCTCTTCATTTGAAACTAAGATCATTACTCTCCACTCTTCTCAGTTCACTTCCAAATATTGTCCTCTACTTCTGTCGTCCATTTTTGGCAATAATTCTTGTTGTTTTTTTTTTTTTGTTTTTTTGTTCTGCACTCATTTGTGTTGGGCCTATTTTAGAGCTGGTAATAGGCCTAACCGGCCAGATTGGGGTAGGAAACCACAGTGCCCTGAAAAAATCATCTTACAACTTCAGATTGACTTATGTACTCAAATTGCACATGGATAGTGCTGGGGCTGACATTTGAAACCAGGACTCTGGTGCTGTTTAGCAGTAGTCGTAAGTGCTGAGGCATCCAACCACATCAGATCAAACATCAAAATTTTTAAGTGCACAATCCCTTTATTACTTTGTACAGTGCAGCAGAAAACTTTCATCCACTTAATTTTGAACTTTTTTAACACTAGACTACAGTAGCAACAACACTGCTGGCAGGTAATAAAGCAGCAGGTGGAATATACTGCACATATTCTTCTGTAAAGGGCATTAGCTCAACAGTGTTAACCTGGTGGGAGCTGAGAAAAGAAAACTAATTCTGATAACTGTTTTCTGTTTGAGTTGTACTTCTTGACAGGTGCAGTGCCAAGGTGGTGTAGTAGTAGTGTAGTAGTAGTACTTATGAAACTGTAAAGCCTCTTTATCAGGATTAGGACCTTTGAAATCTGAACAGGATGCAAGTTTTTGATTTCTTGACTACCTAAGGATTTATTTGTGAACTGCAATAAGGTTATATTGATCAACTTTCTAATGCTATAATGTTCAAATAACCCTTGACAAGTCTAAAAGATCTTTAACCATATTAGTCTTTTTTCATCACACTGTAAATAAAAAACATCAAAATGTTTTTTCAAAAAACTTACGAGAAACAAATACACTGATTGCAACAGCTATGGGAAAGTATTGTACCTAATTGAGTGTGTGATAGGACTTGTGGCATTAGCATAAAAAGATCCCATTGTCAATAAACTGCGTTATTTGTAGCAAGTTTTAGTGTGCAGTTGTTTTGCTTAATCATAATTTCTCTTTTTTGTATGCAGGAACGTCAGCTGTCTCTTGCCACTCAACGTATGTTTCTACAGTATGTTGTTCAGACTTTGAGTGATGATTTTCAAATGAATGTCATTCTCCAGTCACTTCAGCTTTCAATTGTCAAGTCCACTCTCTCCTGTGATAAGAAGTTTGTGAATGTCAGGTAACAGGACCGCCGAGACACACTGTGTACTTTTCGCCTTCTAAAAGGCTTCTAACTTGTTTAGTTGAATCTGCTGAGTACTTTCTAAGCAGTGCACAAAATCTACAGAAACCTTTTTATTTAACTGCATCATCAATAAAGTTTTTTCATTTCATGTATTCATAATTTGTTGCTTGTCCTTGCTATTGTTTTCTTTTTCTGTGATGAGGAAAAATACAATTGATTGTTTCACATTTGTCTATGAAACAGCATTGTTTTTTTTTAGGGGAGATTTCACCTCTCCTTCAAATTAGACAGAATTCTGTATGGAGGTGAACTACCTGCAAACAAAGAATTTATGTGCACGCCAGTTATGGTGGGCAGGATCATGTGGTTAAAACTTTGCTGTCTCTGAATGTGTTAATTTCACGTCTCTACAGGCTTGGACTGGCCAAGTCCAACCTGTACAAGACTCCAGGGGATCACAGGGCACACATTCTCCTTTACACCGTGGCGTTTTAGAAAAGAACCGTTAACTAAAATAAATGTCTTTAGATGCAGGAGGAATCCATAGTGTATGGGGAAAATTTATAGGGACATGTATACTCCAAATAGACAGCGGGCTGTCTTGAGACTAATTTTCAGTTTCCTTGGGCTCTGAGACAGCTGTACTGATTCATGCATTTTGATCCTTTCCCTATAGATTATGTGCCCTTTAAGTATTTTCAAGTTATGGTTTAATCAATAATTATTTTAATTGATCTTTATGTTGAAAATTGGATATTCTAATAATCCTAAACATAGAACTTAGTATTCTATTTTAGAATTTTAACTGATCATTCATCCATTTTCCTAACCCGCTTATCCAGGGCAGGGTTGCAGGGCAAGTGCAGCATATTATAGTGTTACCCTTAATGTATAAATCTGCCATTCTAAAAGTATTAATTTTGCTTTGAACTGTTCAGTACAGCTGTTCTTTATCTAATGTTCACATTGATTTTGATACAATATCATAGAGTGCTTTACAAAACAAAATTGTATTCCTCTGTGAAATCTGTTACACAAAAGTAATATTTAGTGTATTTATCCTGAGGCAGTGCACTATAGATGTGGTATACTTTTGCACCTTAGGTAATGCTTTTTGTGTGCTTTGTACGCAATTATAACTTTGAAGTCAACATTTTATGTGTGCCTACTCAATGTACAGTAGTTTTCAAAGCAGGATTTTTGAGTTGTGTTTTGTGAAGTGGATTTCTAATTGGCTTCTTACTTTTTTAATATATTCATACTAGGAATGTGGTGGACTGGTTATTTACTTTTGTGATAAGCTCTACAAGCAGTGAAGAAAGTAAAAAACAAACTGAGAATAAAAATGAGACGTTCAAAAGAAAAGATGCACAAGAAAGGCTGAGGTATGTGACAGTGGATTTGTTTCATTACATCTTTTGAAACATTTAAATTAAAAGTACCAAAACCATAAAAAGTGACAGTGCATATATAATGTCAGGACTTGAAAATGAGCAGAGTAATAGTAATGAAAAAAATGTATTTTGGCCATCTGAAATGTATAATTGTGTTCTTAGAAATAATTGTAACAATTATATTGCTACATAAAGTAGGTTTTAATTTAATCACAAACACTATATATTTAACAAAAGCATGCTTTATTTGTTGAATTTGTGTAAAGTAATTGTGTAGGCTTTCCAGATGACAGTCTTTTCCAGTCATATTTACACCTTCTGTCTTGCTATTCATTCCTTTTCTTCAAAGTTTTGATCCACATTTCTAATGCAGTGTTTAGTTGGAAACAGACCAAGTTTGTCAGACCAGACCTCCGTAGCCCCAGCAACTATCTCTAGCTTCTTCTGGAGAAATCCCAGGGGCTTCCAGAATACCTGACAAATACAATTTAGTTCATTTTTGTATTGCACTCTTCACTAAGAGTAGGCACAGCACCGTCCCTGGTGATAGGTTCCCAGGTAAAATACACATAGAAACTTTATTAATTACCAATTACATGACGAGTACACATTAAGACACACATTTGTTTAAATAGAGAGGAAAACAAAATAGTTGGAAAGATTAACATAAATGGAAGCCAACAATTTGAACTATGGCCAGTTGACAATGGAGAAGAAGAAAACAAAAATAAACCACTGGGAGCTTCACAATCAGTTAGAACAAAGTCAGTCATAGTTACAGTACTGAAGACTTCAACCAAGGGCAGGAAAGTAGGGTAGTGCCACCAAGTCCCAGTGCAGAATACTGAGAAGCAAAACAGAATGGAGGAGATTTAGTAGCAGTATACGAAAGTAGTGAATCTTTAAAGCTGTATTTAAAAACTGAGCCCAAAGGGGCATCTCTTATATAATAGACAGAACACTGTAACTAAAAGCTCGAACTCCTGCCATTATTTATACATCTTGAGATCTTAAGACGTGCTGTGGTTTGTAAGTAATGGTAAATTCAGATGTGTAAGCAGAATCTTGGCCATTTAAGGTTTTTTATGTAAGAAGGACGAATTTGAAATCCGCACTAAGCTTAATTTGAAGCCAGTGTAAAGATTTAAGAACTAAAGTTAATGTGTTTGTAATTTCTAGTTTTTGTAATGGAGTAGTATTTTGAATTACCTGAAAGCTGCATATAGGATGATTTAAACATGCAGTGAATAATGCATTGCAGTAGTCAAACCTGCAAAAAGTAAATGCCTGAAGTGATTAATTAATTAAAGTATCCTCCATATTTAGAAAACATCTTCAATTTTCCAGCATTTTTAAGATAGAAGAAGCATGTTTTATGCAGTTTTATAATGTGTGTTTTAAAAGACATGCTAGTGTCAAAGATAACGGATAAGTTGTGTTTCCTCTAGCATGCACTGTATCTACTGTCATTGCATGCCCAAACCCCTTCATCTGGGTCTTGTCAGTTCAGGGTTGTACCTGCCACAGAGTGAGGGGCCTAACCTATTCAGGAATCTCATTTCAGGAGCTTGCATGCATGACCTCATTCATCTTATTGCTACACAAAGCTTTTGACCAAAGGTGTAGGTGGAAACATAGATTCACTGATAATTCAAATGCTCTGTTCGAGGGCTCCTGCTTCAGTATGACCTTTCAATGCAGTGCTTCTAAGTACTGCTACATGACATCACTGGTCATCTTGCAGTCACGTTCATTTAAATTTCCACGTAAAGGGACACGTGGTACTGAGCTTACCTAGCTTTACATTTTACTTGTCTTTGCTTGTTTTTTTTTTTTCTTTTTTGTCAATGTTTGTATGTGCTTTGGGAAATTGTGCTCTTAAGTGAAGTATTTTTTAACCAAACAAATGCTGCTTTTGTAGTTTAAAATGTTGCCTTAGGAGCACTAGTCCAAATGTAAAGACAAAAGCTTTAAAACTTGCCCAATACATCCATGTTGAAGCCAAGAATGTTTACAAGTATTGATCCATATCTTGAGAATGCACTCAGGTTGTAGAAAAGTATATTCATATCATTTTCAAAAACATTATATACAGTATTATACATTTCTACTCCCACTTAAGTCAACACATTTTTAAGATTCAATATATTGGCTAGGGACCACTTTAATAAACAGTTTAGCAAACAGGGTAACTTGTGAGGGCTAGATCATTGTTCAACGCATCCTAATAAAGTATGTGAAGGTGTGCTTTCTTCTTCATGTTTTGTCACCGACTGTTGTCTTTCTCACTGTCTGTTACTTCTAAGCCATTCTTCATTGTTTACCACTATGCCTACCTTTAAAATGAGATTGTCATAAAATATATTTCAATCAAGAGTGTGCTGATTTCTCTACACAGTATCTAAACAAATCTTTTCATCCTCCCTAACCCAGGCAAATGTCAGGTTCACAGATTAAGTTATGACAGTTAAGTTAAACCTGTTAATTAAATAAGAAATTCATGACAAAAATATATAATAGTAACCTAGGAGTATAAAATAAAAAATACACAATATAGTAGAAAACAGAAAATTCCAAAATGAAACTTAAAATTTTATTTAATTTCATCTATTTAATTATATTCACTCACTTCAGTTCCAACAATAAACACACACATAAGAAATTCATATGTATTTTAAGATTACAGTCATGTCTTCTAATAAAAGTTTTTAAATGAAAGCTGAAATTTCTGTGGAGTTTACCCACTCAAAGCATGGGTATGCTGATGGTATCCAAATATAGCTTTATAAGGAATGTATTAAGGTTCAGACCTGACTGGCTCTTAATTGAGTGGTGATGTGTTGCATGTTGATTAAGAACAGAAAGTAAACATTTCACTGTACCCTGCACATGTGACAGTAAAGACCCTACACATCTATAAATAAATTGAATTTAGTTTCCACACAGTAATTCCATGTTAGCGGTCCTACCTCTCTTTAAACAGTCTGTACTGTATTGATTCTTATTTCCTTCATATTCTAAAGATTAAAAGGGATAAATCTCCTCCACATGTAATCAGTTATTCACATTTTGTTGAATTCTATTAATGATTTTCATTTGTCTTCTCCCTGTGAATGCTCATAGTACATTGCCTTCCATAATGTTTTGGACAAAGACACATTTTTTCCTTGATTTACCTCTCTGCTCAACAGTTTAAAATTATAATTGAAACACTTGAGACACGATTAAAATGCACAGTGCAGACTTTAGTTTAAGGGTATTTACATACATTTTGGTCACACTTTTGATACAGGTTCCCCATGTCAGCAATCTTCATTTAATAAATTTCTTATAGTCTGTAAGTACATGTGCATGTGCCTCTGTGTATGCATATATGTATATTTAAATAAATGATATATCTCAAAAACTACTCTTGCAAAAATTTTGCTCATCGATTGGCCTATTCTCATGACAAAACAGAGCATAAATCCCAGTTAAACCATTTCTATGGCAGTTATTGTTGGACATAGTTAAAGCTTGTTTTGAAGAATATGGAGATAAGTACCAAACCCAAAACAATAGGTCTGGAGCCTGTAATTAGACAAACATAATGCACTGTGTATGAAAAAGACAGTCCATTTTTTCAGAAGTTAATCGTTCTACATAGGTTTCCACACACACTGACCCCCTGCTTAAAAATCAACATTTCTCGATGTTTTGAACATTATAGAAATAGAATCTGAACTTAACTCAATAGTGAATTTTGACCCTATCAACAAACTTCCATTTACATGAAAGTTAATGTATGCTGTAACATATGCATCTAGAAGAATACACCAAAGTAAATGTTATATTTCCATTGTTTAAAAATCCATATTTTTGAGTTACAGTACAATCTCTCTTAACCGGCCACCTCGGGACTGGACCCTTGGCCGGTTAATCCGCGCATACCTATTTTCATGTACAAAAATATTTCTAAGGTATGTACTGTACCTCTTTGATTTTCCTGAAGAAACCATATCCACAAGGCTTCATCCACGATTTTGCACACAGGTTTTTTTCTCATAGAACGACTGGACAGTGTGGTGTAGTGGGTCCACAGCTCAAGTCAAAAAGACCACTTTTTAAATAAATAATCACTCGTGGCTTAGCGAGGGGGTGTGGTATGTATGGCTGATTGGTTCTCGGGGAATTTGTGATGTAGGCGATCCTAGCTTAAGTGCACAGGTGAGGAGTCGTCTGCATCAGTAATTGTTCCAGGGAACTGCTAATTGCCACATCTGATCCACATCCCCATGATAAATAGAAGCGCGAGGTGGCTAGTGGGAGAACAGGAAAGAACGGGAGGTTAATGGAGAAGGAAGCAGGTAGAGGAAAGTTGGTGCAGGAGAGCGAGAGAGAGCAGATTCGATGGAGCAAAGGTAGGCAGCTGGGAGGAGAACCCCTGCAGAGGAGTGTTTGGCTGATACTCGGTGGGGCTGAAGAAAGTGGTCACTCCGGCTGAGCAATCATGGAGCTGGAGTGACCGGTATTGAAGACAACTGGCTGTCGAAAGGCAGCGGCAGTCATGGAGGCTTTGGGCTGGTTTAGCCCCATTGTGAGCGCTCTGGCCGCTGGGGAAAGAACCCAAGTCTCAGTCCGGATGGAGCCCCACGTAGCCAGGGCTTGGAGGGCTACCATACCAGTGTGGAAGGCAGCTGCACCTGCAGGTTGGGCGGACTCCCCTGTTGCAAAGCCTGATGGGAGATGCAGGGGAGCCGCCAGGTAGAAAGAAGAAGGCATCGTGCTTTGGATTTTAAGGGATTGCTTCCAGCCATTGTTTTAACCTCGTCTGCATTGTTTTTAAAGGACTTGTTTTAATAGATTATTTATTTAAAGAAGACTTTTGATACACTGCACTTTATTTAATCTGAACACTGTTTTGTTGTTTGCTGGTTTTAAAATACCTCTCACCTTCCAGGAAAGAAGGAAGTGCATACATATAATATAAAGAAGAACTCAGGATTTAAAAAAAAAAAAAAAAAATTATTTTAACAGGCTGGTTAATCCATCGGCCGGTTAATGCGAGGCCAGTTAAGAGGGATTGTACTGTATATATAGTTAAAAGTTTTTGATTTTTGATGTGAGCTTATTCCCTAGAAATTTTTCAAAAATGTTACATGATATGTTCTGTTATATTTACCTGAAAAGAACATAAACAAGGAGTGTTTACTAATCCATCGCTTTTAATGTTATTTTCATTTTAAGATTTTATTTTTGACCTCCGGGTATTTGGGTATTTAAATATTACACTTAGATGTTTATAATTGCTCATGAAAGTGTTTTTTAAGTATGAACAATTTTGGTTGTCTTGTACCTACAGCATGATATGCCTTCTTCAAAAGATGTTAAAATTGGCAATGGAAGTGGACCGCTCCCCTACATGCAGCTCCAGCAAGCTGTCACAGGAACTTTTTCAGAGTATGGCCAACATTGTTACCAGTCGCCAACAAAGGTTGGTATATATGCTTAATTCATAGGAGTGGTTGGCATGTATGTTTCAGTTTAACATATCATTTGTTTAACTTCAGCATTATTAATTACTTGCATATTCTGTAGTGTTAAGCAATTTTGAAAATGAGCTCTTAGTCTGGAAAGTAATTGTGATATACTTGTATATTTGAACATTAGGAAAACCATGACAAGAACAGGCCATTCTGCACAACAAGCTTCTCCATCCTATTCAACTAGATTGTCCAAAATAACATCTAGTCGCGATTTGAAGTTCCATAAACTCCTATTCCTGTTCTCCACCACAGCTTGGTAGTTTATTCCATGTGTCTATGTTTCTTTGTGTAAAAGCTGTCCTTAACAAGTTTTCCACCATGTCCCATGTTCTTGTTGCAGAATGTATTTTAAAATAATGACTGGGATTTACAATACAGTTAGGTCCATAAATATTTGGACAGAGACAACTTTTTTCTAATTTTGGTTCTGTACATCACCACAATGAATTTTAAATGAAACAACTCAGATGCAGTTGAAGTGCAAACTTTCAGCTTTAATTCAGTGGGTGAACAAAAAGATTGCATAAAAATGTGAGGCAACTAAGGCATTTTTGTAACACAATCCCTTCATTTCAGGGGCTCAAAAGTAATTGGACATTTGACTCAAAGGCTATTTCATGGGTAGGTGTGTTCAAGTCCGTCGTTATGTCATTATCAGTTAAGCAGATAAATGGCCTGGAGTTGATTTGAGGTGTGGTGCTCGCATGTGGAAGATTTTGCTGTGAACAGACAACATGCGGTCAAAGGAGCTCTCCATGCAGGTGAAAGAAGCCGTCCTTAAGCTGTGAAAACAGAAAAAACCCAGCCGAGAAATTGCTACAATATTACGAGTGGCAAAATCTACAATTTGGTACATCCTGAGAAAGAAAGCCAGCACTGGTGAACTCGGCAACACAAAAAGACCTGGACGTCCACGGAAGACAACAGTGGTGGATGATCACAGAATCATTTCCATGGTGAAGAGAAACCACTTCACAACAGCCAACCAAGTGAACAACACTCTCCAGGGGGTCGGCATATCGATATCCAAGTCTACCATAAAGAGAAGACTGCATTAAAGTAAATACAGAGGGTGCACTGCAAGGTGCCAGCCACTCATAAGCCTCAAGAATAAAAAGGCTGGATTGGACTTTGCTAAAGAACATCTAAAAAAGCCAGCACAGTTCTGGAAAAACATTCTTTGGACAGATGAAACCAAGATCAACCTCTACCAGAATGATGGCAAGAAAAAAGTATGGAGAAGGCGTGGAACAGCTCATCATCCAAAGCATACTACATCATCTGTAAAACACGGTGGAGTCAGGCAGTGTGATGGCTGCCAGTGGCACTGGGACACTAGTGTCTATTGATGATGTGACACAGGACAGAAGATGCCGAATGAATTCTGAGGTGTTCAGAGACAGACTGCTCAAATCCAGCTAAATGAGTCAAATTGATTGGGCGGTGGGCGTTTCATGATACAGATGGACAATGACCCAAAACATAGAGCCAAAGCAAACCAGGAGTTTATTAAAGCAAAGAAGTGAAAAATTCTTGAATGGCCAAGCCAGTCACCTGATCTTAACTCAACTGAGCAGGCATTTCACTTGTTGAAGACTAAACTTCAGACAGAAAGACCCACAAACAAACAGCAACTGAGAGTAAAGCTGCAGTAAAGGCCTGGCAGAGCATTAAAAAGGAGGAAACCCAGCATCTGGTGATGTCCATGAGCTCAAGACTTCAGGCTGGCATTGCCAGCAAAGGGTTTCCATCCATCCATCCATTTTCTAACCCGCTGAATCCGAATACAGGGTCACGGGGGTCTGCTGGAGCCAATCCCAGCCAACACAGGGCACAAGGCAGGAACCAATCCTGGGCAGGGTGCCAACCCACCGCAGGACACACACACACAACACACCAAGCACACACTAGGGCCAATTTAGAATCACCAATCCACCTAACCTGCATGTCTTTGGATTGTGGGAGGAAACCGGAGCGCCCGGAGGAAACCCACGCAGACACAGGGAGAACATGCAAACTCCACGCAGGGAGGACCCGGAAGCGAACCCGGGTCTCCTAACTGCGAGGCAGCAGCGCTACCACTGCGCCACCGTGCCGCCCGCAAAGGGTTTTCAACCAAGTATTAGAAATAAACATTTTATTTCCAGTTATTTAATTTGTCCAATTACTTTTGAACCCCTGAAATAAAGGGATTGTGTTAAAAAAATACTTTAGTTACCTCACATTTTTATGCAATCATTTTGTTCAACCCACTGAATTAAAGCTGAAAGTTTGCACTTCAACTGCATCTGAGTTGTTTCATTTAAAATTCATTGTGGTCATGTACAGAACAAAAATTAGAAGAAAGTTGTCTCTGTCCAAATATTTATGGACCTAACTGTACTTATTCCTTTTCATAATTTCAAACACTTAATCATGTCCTCTCTTGATGACCATTTGCTTAAACTGAAAGTGTTCAGCTCTTTCATTTTTCAGTCTCTCTTCATAGCTCGTACCTGTTGGGCATTGCTATTTTGTTATGGTCATTTATTTTGAATCAATACAAAGTGTAGTGAAGAACCATTTACACACAGTCCATTAACATACAAGATCATTTAACAGTGAATCTGGGGGCCGCAATTTTAAAACCACAGTAGTTGTCTAAAGTGAACAGCTTTTTGACCTGTAAAAAATGTAGTAGTAGTAGGTATGTGGGTGCTGAAAATAATTGAGAACAGATGCCAGTGTACCACCAAAACAGCAATAGATACAGTTTATGGCATTTTATGTTATGTTACATTCAAAATTGGTATACTTGTAAGTATTGTTTTTTTTTTGTTTTGTTTTGTGTAATGTGACCACAGATTTGGGACAGACTTCACATATTTATTCTTTTATTTCTTTTCTCAAATACTGAGGTAATCCTTAACATTTTCTTTAAAATTATATTTTTATCTTTTCACTTAACAAAAACACCAAAAATTAATTGCAGGTAGTATATTCTTGAAGTATTTTGTTGAGAATTTTTTTAAAAATTATGCTTTTTATTTGAAACCGTTTGTGTCAGCTTGTGTTATACAACAAGCACCACCTGTCTGTTGTTATCTAAAAATGTTCTAACTATTTTACACATGCATCAAAAGTAATTATAGAAAAAGTAATTACACTCCATGTAATGTTTTTGTTTGTTTCTTTTTTAACAAAATGTAGACATTTCATTTAAATGGTATCTTTAGATAAAAGTGATGTAACTAGAAAAAAACGAAAACTTGACTTTGCAATCATTTATCCAACAAGAAACTAGCAAATGTGCCATCTCCAATTGTGGAAAAAGTAAGTCCACCCTTGGCTCTAATAGATGGTGCTGTCCACTCAAGCAGGTGTCTCCTATGCCGAACTGTTTTATCAGTTCCTGACACTGAGAGAAAGTTTTTCCTACTCCTGCATGTTAGAATTATTTTTGTTGTGCAGTGTTTGGGTATTGTCTTGTGTACACAGCCTGTTTTAAATCCTCCCTAGCCCCCAGCACCCCCCTCCCCACACACACCTACCCACCTAGCATCTTGATGGTATACAGATCCAGTCATGCACTTGGCCATTCCAGAACCCTCCATTTCTTTCTTTTCAGCTATTGCTTGATTGATTTATTGGTATGTTTAGATTCATTGTCATTCTGAAAGGTCCACATATGGGTGAGCTTCAGTCTTCTCTCAGATGGACTTACATTATCCTCAAGTATCATTTGGTACAATGAAGAATTCATAGTGAATTCTATGCTGAGCTGTCCAGACCCTGATTCACCCCAAGACCAAAATATCTGCACCACCATGCTTTACATTTGATATCAGGTTCTTCTGGTCAAATGCTGTCTTTGGTTTTTGCTAAAAGTGTCTTCTGGTATTGTGGCGGCCAAATAGCTCCTTTTCTCTCTCTCTCTCTGCCTCATCTGTCCCCAACACATTTTTTCAGAAGTCCGGATCCTTGCCTACATGTGTTGCCCTGATGTTCTTTTTGGACAGCAGAGTTTCCTCCTGGCAGACCTCCCATGTAGATCTAATTTGTGCACCATCTTTCTAATAGCAGACTTGTGCACTTTGAAATAAACAGTAACAAGAGCTACCAGTCGGTTCCCTTGAAGAAATTCTGGGCTTCTTAGACTCTTCGTTCAGTATATTGCATCCTTATCTTTTGCTGAAAATGCTGTGCCTGCTGGCCTGGATAAGCTGGCAGTTGCGTGAAATCCTCGCCACTTTTAGATGATGTTCCAGACAATGAAATGGTTGATTTTTCTGTTATTTGGAAATCTTTTTATTACTCGTTCCCAGACTCATTTCTGAAGATTCTGATTCTTGAAGAGCTGTTTTGATCTCGACATGGTGATAACAGACACTTGACCATCAATGAGCAAACCAGACTAAATGTCTGAGGTTTATATAAGTTTCTTCCAAGATCCTTTCTA
The DNA here is from genome assembly GCF_016835505.1 of Polypterus senegalus. NCBI lineage: Eukaryota > Metazoa > Chordata > Cladistia > Polypteriformes > Polypteridae > Polypterus > Polypterus senegalus. The sequence continues at coordinate 18,223,542 of NC_053166.1, read as the reverse complement.
ATGATGTTTTAATCATTTGCACCGGATTCTCATTTGAAGTATTCGAGGTAGTGAGACATAGAGGGGTGTACTTACTTTAATCAAATGTGAAATTTGCATTAATGTTTAATTAAATCATACAATGGGCTACAAAATGTAAATGTGGCAGGATGTTTGTTATATCACAGTTATCTATAAATACTGTTTAAATGAAGGTCAAATCTTGATATATTGGCAGATGTAAAAAGAGAGAACATTTCATTGGGTGTACTTACTGTTTTACATGATTGTAATATATGTTTAATAGCTTATCCTGAAAGTCTAAAAAGTGGCAGCACAAACTGCATATTTACTGTAGGTTAACTCCTGCATAGTGCTACTGTAAACTTAAGTTTCTCACTCACTATGATTAATTATACTCTACCTCCTTTTCTTCAATAATTAACATAACCAGAGGAGATATAATTGAAAAAAAAATGTACGAGCCATGCAATTAGATATCACTAGATAGATAGATATCATTAGATAGGGGCTTGTTGTGTGACCCTGAGCGAGACATTTAACTTAACCAGGTTTGATCAAATTACCATAGCATGTACTACTTCTTATTTAATGGTAATTGAACTGTGTATACAATATACAAGGTGTGACAATTTAGTTTGTGGAGCAGCCATGTAGTGTCACCTGTGTGGGTAAAAATCATGTTTTAATTTGTTTTTTTTTTTGATCACAAAGGAATAGTCCATCATAAATTTATTGAACAAAAACAAACCGTCAACCTACAATGTCATTTAGAAGTGCTGGAAATGTTATGGTATTCTGTTCAATGAGCTTGTCCCGATAAGTGGATTGTCCATCATGGCAATGCCACAAGCCATGATGCACTTATGTTTGTGACTTCTCGGCTAACAAATCAATTACCTGCATGGGTCATCAACTCTGTTTACCTGACTTGTGAATAGCCCCTTGTGGTTTCTGGCTCTTCACAAAAAATAAAAACTATCATGAAAGGAGAGAGAGTTTCTGACATTTCTGCAATCCAGCGTATAACATGACAAAGGAGCTCAAAGATATTCCAGAAACAGAGTTTCAGGTATGGTTTCAGCAGTGACAACATTGTTTAACTCAATACATACATGCATAAGATCACTTCGAAGGTGACAGTAGCTGTTAATGCACACATTTTCTCTGCAGGTTCATTCCAGAAATTAAATTGTCACACCTCATATACTATATCCCTGCTGACTGTAAAATAGTTTCTGTCTTTGTCCATTACAGAGCACTTTTTTTGACATCTTTGGATAGCCCACTGCTTTGCTGCAAAGTTCTTGAACTGTACTTGAACAGCCTTTGCCTTTGCAAAACAACTCAGCCTCTGTCCCTGAACCTTATTTTGCACTTTCTTCATCATGCCAGACTTCCACTGGACAGTGAGGTATGTTTCCATATAAACATTTTTCAGACTACATAATGCAATTATGCACATTTCAGACATCCCATATTTTTACTTTATTTTTAGTTGATGCTTTGAATTTTATTATATTGCTCAAGAATAAGGAATAGACCTCCAATATCTATTTGGAAATATGAGTCAAGATGCATGAAAAATTAGCACTGTATAGCATATCCTCAAATCTTATTTGCAACAGAGGAGAGGGAAAACCAGTTCCTCTAGGACTTGGCTCCTCCAAAAAGCAAACTGCTGGCACCCCTTAAATTATTTGTCTAAAGGTAAGAGGTGAACATCTCCCCAGAGTAGTGGAGCTCCCTATCTTGTTCACAAGTCAAGGTAGAGGTGTTTATGAGACTGACACAGGAACTGGTGCAACATCAATAGTTCAATGGACATTATACTAAAACGTGGTGGTGAAGCAGTCCTTCACAAAGCTTTCAGTTTCCGGGTCAGTCTGCATCCCCATCCTTATTTTCACCTATAGTCGTAAACATTAGACAGTGAACAAGGAAAATTAGATTACAAGTAAAAGCAGCTGAAATTAGGTTCTTCTGAGCTCAGCAAAACAGGAAGACTTTGGAATTGATATGTATCTTCTCCTGATCTAGGGGAACGAGTTTTAAAGTGCTTTGGACATGTAGTCAGGATGCACCACAGGTGCCCTAATAGAAGAGTTTACCAAGTATGCACTACTGATAGACAGAATTGTCCAGTTTGGTGTGTTGTTACCGTGACCCTAGATGCATTTACATGATTGTTTAGGACAAAAGCATCACTGCAAATCTCTTTATTTCAAAATGCTTACCATTCTGTGCATTATGTGGAATCAACAGCTTCAGTGTTTGGTTAGCAGTTTCGGAGAGTCGGAACATAGCTTTGTTCAAACTGATTCACAGAGCAGGATATCAAGATACTAACTCTTGTCATGGTAGACATTGCTATAGACCTAGCACACACTGAATATGCAGATTAAGCTAAGCTATAACTAAACACTACACTTTTATAACTATGATTGACAGTACTATTATTAAGTCTATTAAGTACAGGTATATGTTTAAAAAAGGTAAAATGGTTTAAAAAGTAGTCATCGACAGAATTCAAAACAATATTTTCATCACAACCTGAATTGTAGAACAGTGGTTCTCAATTTTTTTTGGTCTTGGGACCCACAAGTTTGTCAAAATCGGAGGTAAGTAATGAGAGTGCAGAGACCAATATGTTTTAGTATGCAGGTGGTTGACTCACGTAGGATTAGGGTGCACTTGTTTATTGCAAGGTGATCTGTTATGCAGTGGTGTGCCCTTTCTTATATTTGGAAATTCAATGTGCAGCAAGATGATGACCAGAATGCCTGCTGGATCATTGCACAAACACACTAGAATATTTTTGTGGAGCCTCAAGATTCTCATTTCAAGAAGTTGGAACAATTTACTGTAACTGAACTGTAAGTAGCATGCTTTTGTTTCTAAATGTCTTTATAGTTGGGAAGCCTTCAGAATCTCTTTTGGCAGTACCATACTGCAGATGACACAAAACAGCAGGTGCTGAAAAGAAAGTCTGTACCTCAGAAAATCTAACTTTCCTGTCTGGTTTAGGTTTTCGGGCTGAATCTTGTGAGGACGATACAGAATTGGCAGAGTTCAGAGTAGGTGATGCTATGGGGCATCTGAGGAACTTGAAGCATATGGTGTATAACAGGCTGTCATCTTGACTTGTGTCAGTCATTTCAGTTCCTCAGGTTGCAAAGGCAAAATGTCCCTTTGAACTGAAATCTGCAATTATTAGTCCCCTAAAACATTAAAGTGATGGCTGCTTTCATTTTTTTTTTAAACTTAACCTGCTTTGTTAGATTACTTTTATACCTAAATTGTTTTTCTTCCAACTCTCCTTTTAATTTTTTGCATATTTTTTAGGATAATAAAATAGAGCAGTGGGATGAGCTTTTTTTCCTGCTACAACTGATGATTCAAAGTTATCAGGAAGTTGTACATGGTAAGTAAAGAATGTCACCTATTCAACCAATCAATTGCTTGTTTCTAAATGAGATTCAAAACTAAAAGGTGAGTTCATGTGTATTATGTATTACTTTAATAACAGCTTTGTACAAAGTTTTTTCTTGTAAGAAAAACAGAAAAGTTTCATTAGAACAATCAAAAAAAAGGAGAAGAGGCCATTCATTCCAACAAAGCTCGCCAGTCCTGTCCACTTAATTCTTCTAAAATAACATCAAGTCGAGTTTCAAAAGTCCCTAAAGTCCTCCTGTCTACCACACTACTTGGTCACTTATTCCAACTGTCTGTGGTTCTCTGTGTAAAGGAAAACTTCCTAATGTTTGTGCGAAATTTACCCTTAACAAGTTGCCAACTGTGTCTTGTGTTCTTGATGAACTAATTTTAAAGTCACCATCTCGATCCACTGGACTAATTCCATTCATTATTTTAAACACTTCAGTCAGGTCTCCTCTTAATCGTCTTTTGCATAAACTGTAAAGGCTCAGCTCTTTTCTAATCTGGAGACCAAAACTGCACCCAGTACTCCAGATGAAGCCTTACCAGTGCGTTATAAAGCTACAGCAGAACCTCCTTGGACTTGTACTCTGCACATCGTGCTATATAACCTAATACTGTGTTTGCTTTCTTAATGGCTTCTGAACACTGTCTGGCAGCTGATAGGGCTGAGTCCACTATGACTACTAAATCCTAAAACTAAAGCTGCAACTCATAAAACCCCTTTGTTTTAATTTGGAATGCACTGGTATTCAAAATGGTGCACTCGGTAGAAAATTGCCTACACTTGGCTAGCATGATCACCTTAAATAGGCATCATGGAGGTGAAAGTCATGTGACCACCAACCCTACAGACGCATACCCCCTTCACCAGGCAATGGAGGAGGACTATGGGGTTATAGATGAAGGGAGAATACCGGGTGGATGTACTACTCCAGAAGACACTTCTCTTGTTGTATTGGCAGAGAGAACATCACTTGTTATACAGATGGGGTGCTGTGGTCATACCCAAACAGGACACAGGAGGCAGCATATATATATATATTTTTATCCTTTCTAGTTTTTACTTTTTTTTTTCCTCCTGTAATTTGTTTTGCTATAAGCCTAATGTTCATTCTCAAGTATGGGTTAAAATGTCTTGTTTTTAGACAAATGAAGTTGATTGTCGACTTGTATTTACTACATTTAAAGAAATGTTTTAAAATATTTGGAACCAGACCAAATATTTTTGGGTATGTTCAAATACATTTGAATGCATTTTATGGTAGACTTAACAGAACACTGAAAATGCAAAAGGTTAGACAGTGTTTTGCATTCAGCTCATCTGTGTGTAGTTGGCAATTAGGATAAACGGGTTCACTTGATGGTTTGTGTGTAGAGTTTTGATGCAAAAATATCATTTTTAGAAGAGCTCATATAGTTTTGAATAAAATGTATGCTTTTGCAGAAGATGTGTAACATTTTTAATGTTGTGGGAGTGTTTTAGGGGATTGTGTGTTGAATTTTGAAAAATTGTGCGTAAGCATTCAGAAAAAAAAAGCTTTAATAGAGTAAAATTGATCATTGCCTAGGAAAAATGAGCTTAAACTGACAAAATAAGCAAACTCTCTTTATGTTACCTTCCTTTTCTAGAGAATTTGAGGCGTTCCATTCTGGACCGTGAGAAGCACTTTGGTGAACCACCTGTCCTGGGAAATGGGGACAAGCTCACAGAACAAGAAATAGAGGCGGATTTTAAAGCTTTTAAGAGGAGAGTATCTGAAGACCTGGGTCAGCCGATGAATGTGCAGTTGGAAACGAAATGCAACCTGCTGCAGATGCTTTTCATAGGTTTTATACAAAGATAATCACATTTGAATTGTTTTTATTAGAATATATTTATTAAGGGGTAAACAACTGTATGCAAAATGGCTATTTCTCATTTTACTATAGCCAACCACCACTTTTTTTTTAGCAGTAATCCTATGGAGCTTCAGATGGTTTTCTAATTTATATTTGTTATCTGTAGCATTTTGTAAAATATGTTTGCATGGAGAACAATTGTTTTATGGGACAACCAGAAGATGTATTTTAGATTTTCAGTTTTTTTAATAAAACTAAAAATGTTTTATGTTAAATTGTGGTGATGTATACAGATGAGTGATCCGAAATGTTGTGTTATAATTATTATGTATAATTTGAATGGCTAAGGCTGCTAGGCTTGTTTGGGCAGTTCATGGCTTCTGTTCATTTTACTAACAGAAACAGAAGTTTTATTTCAGCAGCCACCTTTGATTCCCCTGTTCCTAGGCATACCAGTTTTTTTTTTTTTCAGAGAACATGAAATAACTAAAATGCAACTCACTTAAAATCAAGGCACCCTGGTATGCTCCATTTTCATTAGTAATTGATTTAATAAGGGCAAAAGTGGCAGAACGAAAACCTGAAGCCACTGCGACACTCCAGGAATGGAGTTGGACATCCCTGGCTTAAACTGAAAAGCTTTAATCTCTCCTCATAGCTCTCACTCCTGAATCAGCATAGCCACTCTTCTCAGGACCATGTCTAGTGCTGCTACCTTGTTTTTTTTTTATAATATGGAGACCAAAACTTCTTGAAGCAGATCAGGCAGGGGAACCCTCAGTCCCAAAGAAGTCACTCAGAAACTCGGGACAGACAGCAGAATCAACTTTATTACGTGATGCACACGCAGTCCCAGTTTCGATGAATTCAGCGGACTATACTTTTATTACAATTCTTCTCCTAGAACCCATTCCTCATCCTCTTGTGACTCCCAGTTATCTTGCAGCCAATCAGTAGGTCCATCAGTATTTCCCAGCCTAATTAGAATAGTGCTTCGTCCTGCTCATCACACCCACTTGGCAGGTCTTCACCACTACATAATGTCCACCATCTGACTGAAACTTTCCAACATTACTCCTTACCCTGTGCAGGCATCTGAGACCGTCAGACCCACACATAAGATACTGGGCTACTCCGATGAATAATTCTTTGTTTTACACACATTCCTCAAGGCTAGAGGTCGAGGCAGCTGCATCTCTAAGACAATGGCACTGTTTCTTATAAAAGACACTTTTCTTGGCTTGCCATCACCTCATGTTAGTGTCCAGGGAGGCAGACAAGGAGGCAGAGGCCCAGCTGCTGAAAGTGAAAGCAAGCAGCCTATCTGACTTTCTCTCATGGCTGAAGTCTCAGTAGCTGCATTTCTTAACGCAATGGCCTGTTTAGCCCTCTCAAAGTACACAGTGTCCTGGGCAGAAGATAGCAGCGAGATAGTGGAGGATTGTAGTTGCAAAGAGGAAAACAATAAGCTTTTTATGGTTTAACCCTTACTATACTATTGTGCATTAGGATATAATACTTATTTTCATATATGCTTCTGATTCTCTTTGACTATATGTAAATCATCAATTTTATAAGAGTTTATTTTCTGTAAACTACACCCAGGTGAGTTCTTATATAACTTGAGCATACAGTAGCCTTCCTTGACTTGTACTGCATGCATTGTGCTGTATGACTTGACATCTTGTTAGTTTTCCTCTGCACACTGTCTGGATGGAGACGGTGAGCTGTCCACTATGACTCCTTGGTATTTTTCAGAAGGGGTATCTTCAAGTTTCAGATCTTCCATTGTGTGTTCAGACCTAGTATTTCTGCTCCTTAAATGTAATACTTTATATTTACTGACATTGAATTTTGCTTTCCACAAATCTGTCCAGGTCTGTGTGCTGTCCTTATCCCTCTGTAACAATTTAGTGGATTCTCCATTATATGCCCTTCCACCGAGTTTGGTATCATCAGCAGACCGCACCAGCTTGCTGATTATACTCGTGTCAGACCAGTTACTGTATGGATATTAAAAACAGCACTTAATTCTGTAAAGGTTCCCATCACCATAACCCTTTGCTTTCAGTGTTTGGACCAGTTTTGTACCCACCTGTAGACAGTGCCCTGAACTCTTACTGACCTCTCCAGTGACACCTCATCAAAAGCCTTCTGAAAATCAAGATAAATAATACAGTAAGGCACAGGGCATTTGTGTGATATTTTTGACTACCAATGGCCGCTACAATTATACCAAGTTCAGTTCTCATAATGTTGTGAGTTTTAGGACGTACATTGAAAAGAACAACATACTGTTAAGCCATAGCCAATCCGTGAACGTGCGCTGGTTGGAGTCTGGGGTCCTGAATATGATCAGGCAGGTCACAGACGACTAAACCTCCCTCAGTGTAACAAGTGGTGAAGCAGGGCAGTGCGGTTGTGGGTCAAAGTCAGTAGAAGTCAATTCAAACATCACCGGGGCATGAAACACTAAAATATACAAAAGGAAGAACAAATGATTTAATAGGTAGTGTCAAAGTCAGTCGGCAAGTGAGCTTCCAAAAAGATCCTGAAAAAAAAAAGAATGCTGGAAAATCTTCAGCTTTTTTTTTTTGGAAAAAAAAAAAAAAAAAAAAGGAGGATCATATATAGATATATATTATATATAGATATATATAATCTCTACAACTGACTTTGACACTACCTATTAAATCATTTGTTCTTCCTTTTGTATATTTGACTTTCTTTGTCCCTACGGGAAATTTGGCTTTTCATAGAAGCTCTTTAAAAAAATATCTACATAAAACAGATAAGTGAATATGTGTACACACACACCAGAATGACTGAAAAGAGAAAATTAAAAAAACAACAACCTCCTGACGTAGCAGTGCCAGTCCCAGTGAGGCACTATACAGGCGTGTTGTCGTTGGCATGAATGTCCCCCAATCGTGTTACTTCACACACTTCTGCGGACTGTTTTGCTCTCTGGAGGTCCTCCATGCTGTTGTGTCACTGACAGGATGTGCAGCTTAGTTCATAATGGCACTCGTTTCGTTTTACTCCTCTCCTCATCTATGACCTGCAGGGTCATGGGGGTCTGCTGGAGCCAATCCCAGCCAGCACAAGGCAAGAAACAAACCCTGGGTAGGGTGCCAGCCCACCACAGGGCACACACATTAGGGACAATTTAGGATCGCCAATCCACCTAACCTGCATGTCTTTGTACTGTGGGAGGAAACCCACGCAGCCACGGGGAGAACATACAAACATGGAAGGGAACCCGGGGCTCCTAACTGCGAGGCAGCAGCGATACCACTGCGCCACCGTGCCGCCCCATAACTAATCCCACCCTTTTAATTAACCTGTTGATTCGGTGGGCCTCTCCCGAAGTGAGGACACCAGCCTAGCCCAGCACAGCTCAGTGGCCATCACAGACTTGTCCCTGCAGGCTGTCACTTCCCACCTCGCTGGCCCGGACGTTTCTTTTATGGCCCCTCTGTGTTAGCCGACTAGTCCAGCCCGTCACTGGTGTTCTTTTACCAGCGAGTTTACCTGAAAGCCACAATCAGGTGCGAGTGCTCTCATCATAAATAATATAAAACGCCATCTTCAAACAGGTTAGGAGTGTTGTGATTTAGCATTAAAATGGCAGAACAACACTTAGCTGTGCGGGGGCACTAAATGCTCACCCCACTTTATCTGACTTGAGCTTTGCTGCTCACAGTTTGCCCTCCTAATATTAAACTACTGTGGGCTTTTGAATGGGCACTTGGCCAAAGCCCTCTGAAATGTTTTCATGTGGTTGTCTTAATCTGGGGCGGCACGGTGGCGCAGTGGTAGCGCTGCTGCCTCACAGTTAGGGGACCCGGGTTCGCTTCCCGGGTCCTCCCTGCGTGGAGTCTGCATGTTCTCCCCCGGGTGCTCCGGTTTCCTCCCACAATCCAGGAAGTCTTTGACCAAAAAAAAAAAAAAACACTGGGCAATACTGTGTAGTGACTGAGCTTTAACACAACGGGCGTTTGTGTGCGACTCATTCACACTAAACCTACCACCTCTACAACCTCACTTTCCAGAACAGATGAAAGTTTTATAAAATAAAAAAAAAAACAGAACTGGTCTTTTGTACAGAAGCCGTGAGAGGACTTGCAATATCGTTATTTTTTAAAAATGGTTTCCTTGATATAGCGGACTAATTTGATCAAGATCTCGATAAAACGAAATCTTGTTTTCTCGAAATTATGAAATAACTAACTATCTAAAGTTTAATGTTTAGCTACAAAGCCACATCCTGTTTGAAATGGCAGATGTGCAGAACTGTATTGATCAGCGCGTCACATTTTTGTTCAATTATGGGCTGACGCAGGTTGAATAATGTTTATGCCTTAGTTTCGAAAATAATAACGCCAGTGTCCGCCGTTTAAGAAGACGGTTAGCAAGGCTTCACCTGTATAGGCGTTGCAGTCTAAGCGAGCCTGACGCCAGGAGCAACGGTTAAGTTTTGTTTTCTTGAGATCGCAATAAAATGAGTCTGTTATCTCAAGGAGGCCATTTAAAAAACTAACGATATTACACGTCTTCTCTCTGTTTGCGTACTTCTGCTATACTGCCATCAATTTTTTTTTTTTTTTTTAAATCTCAGAGGTGATCGAGCTTTTTCAGTTGGGGCCCCAAAACTCTGAAACGATTTGCCGTTGCACGTTAGGCAGGCTCCTTCGCTAGCTGTCTTTAAATCCTATTTAAAAACACATTTTTACTCTGACTTTCAACCCAGCGTGAGATGTTGGCTATCTGTATATTTTTTATTAATAATCTTTTCAGTTTTTATGTGTTTGTTTCATTTACCCTTTGGTTTGTGTGTCTGATATGTTGGGTTTTCTTTTTCTTTTTAAATTGTACAGCACTTGCTTTATAAATAAATAAATCTAAACGCGTCTCTCCTTTTGGAGGTTAGATAATGTAAATTTTGTTGGGTTGGGGACCTGACATGGCAGGTGGCACTTTTCAGAACCCAGTAACCTGCCTGGTAACAGCAACACATTTTAAAAGAACACGATACGTCCCGCTCTGACATTTGTCACTTCAAATTGTGACTCGTGAATGCAATGCAGTGATCAGCGATTTGATCCTCAGTTAAACAAAGTCCCTTAGTAATGTGAGCACCCAGTCCTACGTTACCTTCACAAAAACATTAAACACACATTAATGTTTAACATCTGACTTGGTTTAATTGTGTTTCAGTAATGGTCAATGTAAACTGTCGCTATTCACAACCACATCACTTTAAAAGAAAACTGAAATTCTTACCAGCGCTATTCTTTGTTAATGATAATGTAAGAATACGTTGGCATAAAGAAAAAACAAACACACAATGAATCTTTGTGTGTGAACCTAGAATAGGTGGTGTTGACCACAGGAAAACATACATTAAAAAAAATAAATAGTCATGTAAATTATATATAAAAACTTACCGTCATTAATGCAAGTTTCATTGCTATCAAAAAAAAAAAAAAAAAAAAAAAAAAAGTGTAGATACAAAGCTTGGATTATTTTGTGACGAGCAATACAACTTGCCAATTAATAAGAAAACGTCTGGTCTTAATGTTTACAGATAAAGTGGTAGTTTAGACTCATCTTGGATTCTACACAAACAAAAAAAGTTTCAAGTCCTGCAGATACACTGCAAAAATGAAAAGAAAAAAAAAAAACATTTTACAGGATTTTAAGCAGAAAAACAGCCTGCCCACAATGAGCAGAGTCTAAAACCCCGAAGGAGTGAGAACGTTCATGTCCCTGGGTTTCAGGTTGTGTGATCGGGGCGCGTGCTTTTTCTCCTCAATGACCGGAATGTCCATTTTTGGTGGTTTAAAGTTAGCAGGTTCTTCCGGAACAAGTGTGGCCTGTGCTCGCATGATCTCCATTGGGGAAGGTTTTTGAGCCCCACGATAAGACTGCAGTGCAAATCCTCCTGTGGGAAGACAGTAAAAGAATTAAAAGTCTGCAAGACTCTACCCAGAGATGGACGTTAGCTAAGCTGTACCCGTACAGTGCGCTCACTTAATGTCGCCAAACATTCACAAATTGAAATCCTCTTCAATGTAGGCAGCAGGCCCTCGTATACACAAATGCCCTTTTGACTCGGTGAATGTAAACTCAGTAATGTTATCTGAACTTGAAAACATTTTACATTCTGCACGATGACCTTCACAGATGCACTTCATGAGCGACTGGCCATATTCGTTGACCAGACGTGAGGCAGACATTGTCTAGGTGAGATGGAGACGGACTTTTAAAAACTGGGCTGGAAGTGAAAGGAGCTGAAAAGTTGAAGATCAAAGCCAATAAAGGATATATCACGTTATCAGACTCTTCCTGTGGTAGACTGCTTCCATTTAGAAGGGAGACAAGGCTAGTAGTGTAGACCCTGAATTAGGAACAAGCCGCTGAGTCACAATATGCGGGGTAGGGGGTGGTCTTTGGAATCCACATTTGAGGTGAGCTCAAGAATTTGCAAAGGATTTTAAATACCAGCTGGTACTGAGACTGAAAAATATACGCGGAGGAACAGAGTGTTATGTCTTCACTGGCTCTTGTAAAATTTCTGTAAATTTTCCTTTATTAGGCAATTGTATTTAAAAAGTAACAATAACATACGTCTCAACCTCAGATCAGACCAGTTTAATGCTGAAGCGTGGTTTGTGGGGGGAAGCAAAACAAGATGTGATCTAACAAAGAACAGCATGTCATTTTAAAAGCTGCTTGGAAAGAATAAAACACCATAAGTAGCAGTGGTAGAGATATTGGACTTGTAGTCTCGTACCGTTGCAGTATCTGTCCTTAAACAGTCTCTCAGAAGGTTGTAAAAATGTGTCTTTCTGTGAAATTCATTAAAGAAAACCCCAGTCTGAAAGTTAAGAGCTGAACTCAAAAACTTTCTCAAACCAGTTTACAATTCAGCCCATAATCCCTCAATTCTGTTCGTATTCAACACAACAGTGAGAAATGTGGGAATGTCCTGAAAAGTAAAAAAAAACTACATAAAATGGACAATATGCTACTGACTCTTTTTTTTCATTATTTTTGGTATCATATAAAATTGTGTTTAAGCAGCAGACATATATACTAAGAAAAAAGAAAAAAAAAAAAACAAAAAAAAAACGTCAAAACAGTGTCTGTTAGAAGAGTACATCGATGGCAGCCAATATAACCACATGCATATGAAGCTTCACAAAAATGTATTGTTTCTGTGAATGAAAATACTAAATGTGTTGCAAGTTAAACTTGGAAAAAAAAATTGTTATTGAGAAATTATATTCAGAACACACAAAGCAACATTTTCAAATTAAACAGTTTGGTTTTGAGAAAGAGCTTACTTGATTAATAAAATACCACAAAACATTCTGCAGCAGGTACAAAGCGGAGCACAGCCTACCCACAGGGCCCACAGAAACCCGAATCTCACACACACGGAGCCAACTTTAATGGCCAGTTCCATTAGGTCTTTGACGATGTCAGCAACAGCACTAATATCACAATACCACTGTGAACAAATGAGTGAAAAGGAAAATCGAAAGGATCAAAAGTAAAGTTGGGGAACTCGTGTTTTAATTTACGAGTCATGAGGAGATACTGAAACTGTAATTATACAGTAAATGTGTGTGCTGAATTTGTCTATTTCAGTCCAGCATTTCTTCCAAACCCTCAACTTTGCAGCATCAGGAAGAAGACTTTTTTCTTTTTGTTTTTACCACTTTAAACTGTTACAACTAAAACTATTGACTAGTGAATGAGGAAGGAGAGGCAGATCTTCAATTAAAAAAGACCAATCCAGAGTGAATTCCATTTCCTGTTTAGATCCCAGCATAGATTTTTCCAGAAGCAATCACTTTCTGTTCCATCCAATCTTTGGAGGGATGACAAATCATGGAGGGTGCGAGTGTCCTGGGAAAGTTTTCATTTAATTAAATAAATATATTTGTACTAAAATTAACCAGTTAATTAAAAGTAAAACTGAAATTTAATTGTTATATCATTTAAGTCCAAAATGTCCGAGTTGCTGCACTCATAAGTAAAAAAAAATATCGGAGTCAAAGGTTTAAATGAAGTAAATTAGAAACAAAAAAAAAAAAAAAAAAAATCATAAAATGGTAAATTCGACATAATTAGTCAAAAATTTCCTTATAAACAACATTTTTGGTAAAGATGGCTTCCTGTCCTTGAATCAGTTCTGCCTGGTATGGAGTAGTTAAAACCTTCACTTTAACGTCACATGAACGCCGGACTCTTGAAAAGGCAATATAAACTTGTCCATGTCCAAATACAGGCTCGGATAGGTAAATCCCTACAGGCTGTGTTGTGTTGTTTGGGCGCCACCTACTGACTCTGGGAAGCCGCTGGGTTTGACTCGACTCTGGGGCGTGGAGGTGCTGTTACTTTTCGGCGCCACCTAGTTCCCCGATGGTGACGGCAGCGGATTCGTTTGCTGAAGTGACCATGGCGGCGGATCCCGGCTTGGAGATCTACATTACTAAACGAATGTTGTATATACGGCGGTGTGCGCATTCGCGTTTGGGTAGCGGTTGTATTGTGCACGGCTTGCTTCTGGCATCCATGCATATATACAACCTTCGTTTAGTAATATAGATAAATATTTTGCACATTATGCACATACAACTAGATAACGGATATGTGGATTATGCAATGACTATTGTGAGATTTTTTTTTCTTTTCTAATGGATGTTTACATCGTTTGCTGTAGTCCAGCATTTCTATCAAACTTTAATCTCATATATTCATAGAAAACAGATGAACATTATTCTAAGTCATCACTAAATTAAAAAAACTCAGCTTACTACAATGGCTTACAGGATAAATGCACGACAATGGGCGCAAGGCAGTTTCACACAACTTAGCAGTGCAGCATTGTACAGAAAAGTATATACCTTTGTAACTTTCTTACCAACACTACTGCCATATTACACTTTGCCAATTACCCTGCTTTAAGTGATGGTGGCATTGTGCTGTAAAAAAAATGGCTGCAGTCACATCAGCAAGGTGGATGCTAGTGGCTCCCCACTCACTTAAGTGCTATGCGTAGTGAGAAAATAGCAATATTATTGTGAAAAATATATAATTTCAAACCAGAGGCTATTTATGAATAGCTCATCCATTACTGCCTTTTTATACATATCTGTTTGTTCTTATTTAACCAGGTCATGTGAGATGACAAAAGGTACGTACTACTGAGAAATATTCCTCAGTGGCGACCTCACCTTACAGGCCTGACAGATAATGGTCAAAAAGCTTGCAGCAGAGTTTGTATAACCCAACAGATGTGCAGTGATACCTTAAGATATTTAAAGATCTGTGCAAGTTGGGTTCAACATCACTGAGCCGATGCTTACAACACTGTACATAAAGAATATCTCTTTACAAAGCTGAAAGTGAGAGCCTTTTTCTTCCTAAGGATTGCCACTGGGGATAAAACATACACCCATGACTTCGGGCTGGAGAAATAAAGACATTCTTCAGTATGGCATCAAGCATCTTGGTAAGTAAGAAACAATTTAAGTTGCCACTTAAGCATAGAAAATCTTGGCCACCGTTCTGTGTGAAACAGAAGCCATGATTCTGGCAGACACATGAACAAACCTTTAGCAAAGATCTGCACATTCATACTCTTAAAATGTAGCAGAGGCGTTAAGGAGAACCTCCTTTCCCATTCACCACATCAACTAGATCATTCTCCCCTTAGATTTCCCCGTTTTTGGAGCCGTGGAACAAGCCATCCATAAGTAAGATTTGTGAGTGAAGACAAGTCTAATGAACAAGATGTGACTGAAACTGGATTCAGACATTTGCAAGGGAATGTGAGCTCATTTCTCACTAATTAATAAAAAAATTAAAAGCACAGCAAATAAATGTTTTTCTAGGATTAGGTTCAAACAATTAAATTGCATTGCAAAACTTTCTGGGCAATCATTTCCCCACCACAATAGTACAACAGTAGTTCAGGAAGTGATGTGTGTCATTTTTACTCAATCTTAGTAATTGTGCCCAACTAAAATAAAAGAACCGGTAAACATAACATCGGGTGACTGTAATGGAACTATAAATCTCAAGAAATACTCTGAAGCCCTGCAGCAGTCCAAGTGACCATATAAGCTCTCAAATGAATATCACATAAGGAGAGACGACAGGAAACGTCATATGGTAGCACATTGCTCACGTACTGGGATCAGAGGAAGACTTCTGCGATGCCGGGCGAGGACCAAAGATGCTCCATTTATCCATTGCTGTTCCTTCTCCCGTCCCCAGGTCCACACTGGAATTACTACTGCTGAAATCCGAGCTTGTTAGAGAGGCCGAAGAACTCTGACTGAACCAACCCCTGTAAATATTCAAAATATACGTTTTGTACAACACTAGAATGGAAGAATAGCAGGGTGTCATGAGCGCTACTGCTATCCATTTACCATACTGTATTATATAAAACTAGACATTAAGCCCGTCACAATAACGGGCGCTAGAACAGTAGTGCATAAACATTAGTTGGAACAGTCTATATTAAATGGCAAGGGACCTTGACCTCATTTTATTTGTTGTCTTAATTTATTTTGTCAAAAATATTTTTGCAAGAAGCCTAAAGTGAAATAATAAAAATAAAATAGAAACGTGTACGACAATACAGTAAGATAATTAATATTGCCTTTGTAACAGTCTGTAATACACAATATCTGAAGAAGATACTTAGGAAACATTTTCTATTTTTTTACCTCTTGAAATGTTTCTATAAAATTTCATTATAGACAACATTTGTAAATATTCTGTCTGAGTTTGGCAAGAGTTTGCCTTGTTCAGGACCCTCTACAACCTTGACAACAACATCTGGAAAACTTCTAACTCTTGATAATGCAACATATAACTGACCATGGCTGAATACTGGTTCTGGCAAGTAAATGCCAACTTTTTGTAAGGTTCGCTCTTCTGAGTCTCTCTCTTAGCGTTTTTCTGACAGTCATTTTCTTTTTCTTCAATCGATCTATTTGCTCGTATTTTTCTTTGTCTTTCAGCCTCTCTTTTGTTGATGTTTACTTGTTGAGCTGACAGTTCTTCCAGGAGATGTTGCTTACATAGGATTTGATTGTCTGTGTCTTTTGTCGTACTTGACATGTCTTTTTTTTTGGGTGGCATGTTGTTAGTCGATACGTCCGTAATATTTTCTCTTACAGTAATACTGGCTTGTATGTGGCTGTAATATGTGTCACTGTATTGTGTGCCTTTAATTTTCTCTGGCAGTAATACTGGTTTGTATTTCCATAAACTGCCTGTAATTTTCTGTGACAGTAATTCTGGCCTTGATGTCCTTAATATGACTTTAATTTTCTGTCACAACAGTGGGCAATCAGCAGAGTGTCCCTAGCAACTGATGTAATGGGTGGCATGCAGTTGATAATCGTGCCTGTGACGTCTCCCCAGCAAGTACTTTAATCCGTGGTCGCGTGCAGCTGATTACTGTATGTGTGGCGTCTCCCCAGCAACGGATTTCATGTGCGCAGTCGAGACTACCTAATCAGCACTCTCCCCAGCAATGATGTCCTTTATTTGCTTATCATGCACGGCTGGGGCTAGGCATTCACTGTGTGCCCAGCTTCCAGTGTGTGTGTGTGGCCATGGTGCCGTGCGCATGGGTGGGGCACTATGCGATACGCGGTGCGGCCCCGCGCATGCTCACTTCACTAGAAGACACACACACTGACACCTGGACGCACACTGGGGTTTAATTAAAGAGGACTAGTAAAGTTTTCAGAACATTTGCAACAGATACTGTGTCTGAATTTTAAGACACTTTTAGACTTCAGTCTCTTTAGGCGGATACTTATGCAATTCTAAAAATAAAAAACTGCCAAAGACACACCTTATTAAACCTTTAATAAGGTTAGCAGCAAATGAGGGATGTGATCCAGCTGATTCTTAAAATGTTCCAAACTGCTTAGCAGCAGCTCATTCAGTACAGAATCCTGAATCTTTCTTTCTAGGTCTAGATGTAAGGCTTCTTCTGTTTTGATATTCCAGCTGAGAACGAAGTTCAATCTGTTATCATTAGATTTTTAAACTACAATATCTTCATTCTGAAGTCTCCACAGTCCCTCTTACAGAATGTGTGCCATTAGTAACTGGCTGAGAAGGCTCACTGTAAAATGTACTAGATACTCCTAAAATCCACTGCGAGTGTCTGCGCACAAAGATGTTCTGACACTCTGTCCAGAGGTTTTGCTGTCCTTGCACCCTGTGCTGCTTTGACAGGTTTAAATTCTCCTAACCATAAGTTGAACTGTGCAGGTCTGAGAACAGATATATGTATGCAAGCATTTATTTATGTATTTCTAACTAATTTTTACTATTTATCTATTGCAGTTCCATCTCCCATCCTCAGGTCTAAACTGAATTTTTTTTTTATAATTCACATTTTACTTCTTCACAGTACAATGAATTTAGAGTTCTCAAGGTGCTTTGACCAATGTGTCAGGCATATTTCTAGCTCACCTCCTGATATCTGTTAGTGCTGATTTTTTAAAATGTGTATATGGCATTTTACATTTTTACTGCAATGTACTGAATTACAGTGGCTTGCAAAATCTTTCAATACCACCAAAGTTTATCCAGTTATTTAATTTTTTCTTATATATTTGACTTTTGTTTTGAGGCAAATTAAAAGATACAACTTAGCTGTACATTAAAATACATATTGGAAGAATATTGGTAGGTATCGTTTGAAACCCAGAGAATTGTGATGACTTTGAAGGGAACTAAATATTATGGCAAGGCACAGTATCATCCTATAAAGTGTTTTGTGACAATGGACACTATTAATGGTTCTTTAAAAGGTTGACTTAAAAATTTTAGTATGTAAAAATATTTTTTGGGGTTAAAGGAGAATTTAGCACTGAAACTATTTTTAAATTCAGTTTTAGTTCTACTGCACCATAACAAGGCTTTCAAACAAATACAAAACTCTGAAATAGGAACTGATTCCTTATTTCAGGTATGTAAAGATGCTTCAGCACTTCTGGTCTTTAAAAGCCTAACCCCCCCACCCCCCCCAATACTAAAACAAAACATCTTTTACAATCAGAAAGAGAGCCTAACGTAGTATGATCAACTGTACCTGCGTTTCTGCTTAGGGGAAGACTGAGGGGTTCCACTAGGGGTAGACTGTGTTGATGTTGACTGTTTTTCATCTTTGCTATCCGCACTCTGCATTTTCAGCTTCTACTTGTAAAAAAAAAAAAAAAATTAAAAAATTACAGATGAAATGAAGTATAAAAAGCACAAACCACAAATTAATCAAAGTTAACAGATACTCAAACATAGAAAGAAGTTGAACATACTGATGCTTTTAACTAACACATAAAACTGCTGTCCGTAGAACTGCTTCTAAATAATGTAGTTCATCAGCTGTTTCTTGAATTAATTTTTTTAACTGAAGACTTGCCACCACCCCTCCTTGATGGTCAAAAGTGAGGTCTTCAATTCAAAAAGTGATTCCCATGAGACTTTAGCTTACTATTCAGGATGCGTGTGTCTCGAGTATTCCAGGAAGTAACTATATAACAATATTGTTGCAACTAAATCATACATTTTGCATGTCCGTTATCTAGTCATATGCTCAAGACATGTGGGTTATGTGGCACAAGTAATGCAAGGCATCTTTTTCTTTTTTCCTGTGGATGTTTTCACATCATTTTTCATTGTTCATCACTGGCCAGTAATGCCTTGTGTTAGGTTTTAATCTCATGTTTTCATGCAGAATGGAAAGAACTTTTGTAACCTTTCTCTTGGCCACTACACAAAGTACATGGGCAGTGTAAAAACACTATGTCCAGATTAACAGAATAAACATTCTAGAATTTCCTTACTTGGATTATTGAGCATGCATCCAGACAAGTTTTTTTTTTTTTTTTTTTTAAGTGAAGTATTCCTTTACATAATTAATACATGGTGGTTTTAACTTAGCTGATTTAATTACTTGGCCTTTTCCCTATAATGGTTGTAAAGAAAAATTTTTTAACACATACGTAAATAATTAACGTTCATTTAATTAGTTGGCCTTTTTTCTGCGATCAATGCAAGGTATATATATATTTATATATTTTAATGTGTGTATCACACACACTACATCATGTAATTTTACATTAGTGGTGAACTAACTGAATGTGCTCATTATCACTGCTTTAAGCGTTAAATCTTCTTCCCCCCTGTAGTTTACTCCCTTAATAAAATGCAAATAAGATCCATAGAAGGTATGAATTCTAAAAATAATTCTACTGAGAGGTGACTTTTTCAGTTCTCTCTACCTACATGTACATTAGCAAGAAATAAAATTAACCAAATCACTAAGTATATAGAACATTAAAAAAGATCAGGAAAGCATTTCCACTTAAAATACTTTTTAAATTACAACTAACAATGCTAACAATCATTGCCAGGAAATTTCCTGATTGACAAAGCCTGCAGCAGAAACGATTGCCAGCATGTCTAAATAAAGGGGAGTCCTTTTAAAAAGAAAACGACTGGAACAAAAAAAAGTTACACTACAGGGTCCTCTAAGACAAATTTTCAAAGTCTAAATATTTATAACAAAACTTCCTAAATATGAAGCCCGATTAAAAGATCCCCGACCAAAAATGTATGGCAACACCATCAATCAACCAATGAAAATCATAAGGTCTTAATTAACAATTCCATCTCTTTTCAATACGGTGCAAATTTGCTTCTATTTTTAATCTTCTCCTGATATATCTTACCAATTTATATCTTATTGCACTTCTGATCTCATCTTGCCTTTGATGGACAACAATCATCTAGAAACAAAATCTCGCAGCCATTTAAGAACCCTACAGAGTTCTCCCTATACGCGCACGGCTAATCGGTTTTTGCGAGACCACCAGCCAACTTACTATACTGCCAAAGATGCCCATTAAGTTGGTCCTGGAGCTTTCTAACAAAAACCTATAAGCCACAGTTGTTTTTACACGGACATTTAAAAAGAAAAAAAAAAACCTTCAGCAGACAATCAAAAAGGCTCGAGATTGACTCTTCGACAAAACCACCAGGATTATAAAAGGAGTTTTTATCCACAGGTGATGGGGGCGGTTGGTGGGCCTTATCTAACCGATAGCTAAGCCAAATGTGTTGTTTACTTATCTTCTAGCCAACAAAACGCATCTGCTTGTGTTTGTGAACTTTCTGTTGGGGCAGCACAATACCGCAGCTGTTCCGTTTGCCAGCACAGTTCGAGTTCTTTTCGCGGCCAGACTGCCGTTAACTGCATGGCCTACACAGAACTTTAAATAAAACCGCATTACAAATGAATTAAAGCAAATGCGTTAGAAATCAGCAATACACCCACACAACGTCAAACTACTTAAACAGTAAAACACTCAAAGACTACAACGCCCGCAGCTAATAAACATTGACTTCACACCAGCGTCGAACTAAAGGCAGGCTGTTCCGCTTACTAAACTTGTAATAAATATAAAATGTACTACTCCATCTCTGACATATACGACGCATTTTTGTTTTGTTTTTTAAGTAGAACATAAAATCCGTCCCGTCGATACCTCGCATTCACAACTTTCTGTCTCATCTTCTTCACCACTGCTCTCCATCCAGCCGCCATGTTTACGTTCCACCTTACATCCGCCAGTCTGGAAGCCACGTGCTCACATTTTGCGTCGCGATTGGAGGAAAGAACGCCACACCTTCGAAAAACGCACTCTCGCAGTAACTCGAGGTGACACCTTACGCGGACGTAGAAGGGAGAAATGAAGTCTCGTAATCACATACCTTGGACGAAAGGTAACTTAACGAAATTAGAACAATAAACAAAAATAAAAAAACCAAATAACAAACAGAATACATTAAATCCGAAAACGTTTCACTCGTGTATAGCGGTTTAATATTCAGTATATGGGGTTTGAGTGACATCTACTGGTCAATTTGAATAATTACACCATCGTCTGCGGCTTACAGATTTTAAGAGAAAGACTAGAATGGAAGAATAGCAGAGAGTCATGAGCGCTACAGCTATCCATTTACCATATTGTATTATATAAAATGAAATAATGGAATTTACTGAACATATTTTAAAACATCTGGGATATAAAAATATATCCTAATATAAAACAATTCGAATTCAAATAATAATAATCACTGGGTTGCTATACAAATCTCCACCTTCAGGTCACTCAATAAATTTATTCTTCTGTCTAAATGGCAACTGTAAAAGAAAAAAAAATATTATATAAAAACATGCGCAATAAAGTGCAGCACAGAGTTTAGCACAGCTGTCTCACCACTCTGGGTCAGTTACAATGTGCTGTGAGCTGAGGATGATCCCATCTTGGTATGTATTTAGGGTAACAAGACTAACTTTGGGGCTTAGTGCTTTTGCAGTGTGCCTAAGAGCTGCAGACCAGCAATGCACAGAAACTCAGACTAAGTGCAGTTGCTTTGGGCTTCTGGGAGTCGGGGAAGGGGAACAAAGTTATGTACTAACTTAGACCACCTCGTGAGCAGGTTTAATAAATTCAGTAGGGTGGGTAATGTTAAAAAATTAATTCTGTGCACATCAGACAGACTGTTATGGACATAAAAATATGGAAATATTTCACATTTAGATTAAAGCATGACGTGATACTGAATCAAATATATTTAACTCAATGCCATACAAAAAAACAAGTGATGCATAGAAATGTTTATACAGTACTGCATAATTTAAAAAGAAAACTGAAAAATAAGGAACAACATGCATTTAACCATTAATGTTCAGTAAACATACACAGAGTAGGTGCCCCTAATTAAGAAATCACTAAGCCGCCAGTTCCGAGTTTGCACAATGAGAGATGCTGCATTTCTTCGGAGTGTCATGGAGGCGTCTTTGCGGGTGATCTAAACATCCGATATACAATCCTTCACAACATGCATTATAGAGAGCTTGTATTCTACTAAGAACTATGTGTTGCAATAAGACATTTTGAATACTCATTTTATAGGCTTTGGTGATTATTGTATTAATGTGGTTATTAGTAAAAGCTGGGCACATTATGAATGCCAAGTATTAACTCTTCTGTATTATTGTCTTGATTAGGACACGAGTCACAGAGAGACAAGTACACTTAAGATATGATTCTACCAACGTGTACCACTTGTCCTCATTACTTTCCATAAAGGAATTTCCTATATTCTTTCCCTATTCCACATGGTAATTTCCTTTTCATAACCTCAAAGAGAATAATGTTTAGAGTATTAACACGGTGGTGCAGTGGTAACGCTGCTGCCTTGCAGTAAGGAGACCTACGTGGAGTTTGCATGTTCTCCCCGTGTCTGCGTGGGTTTCCTGCCACAGTCCAAAGACATGTGGGTTAGATGCATTGACGATCCTAAATTGTCCCTAGTGTGTGTGCACCCTGTTGGCTGGGATTGGCTCCAGCAGACCCCCGTGACCCTGTGTTAGGATATAGCAGGTTGGAAAATGAATGATGATGACTGTAATGACAGCAACACTCATTTCGATCTAATTGAGCTTAACATTATAATAATTTTACATAAGGTTGTGCTTTTTTCCTTGTGTACTGGCCCTTTGAGAGGAATACGACAAAAATCAAACCTCCTTCAATATGCCAGGGTGAATCAAAGACTGAACGCTCAGTAGCAGGCTGACCCCAATTTACTAAGATTAGTTAAATGAAGTTTATGACTGAAGAACAATGGAAAAGTTGTAATGTGACATTGCCTCAAAAAAAAAAAAGGGGGGGGTAAACAGAATTAAAAAAAAAAACTAATTCCTACCTTTCAGTTCTAGGGCCATTGCACTGCCTGTGTAGAGTATGTACCTTCTTCATGCCTCCGCATAGGTTTTCCCTGACACCCCAACCAAATGAACACTACGGGTCCAGCATGGATGAGAATAGGAGTGTGTGCAAGTCCTGCCCAGTGAAATCCCATCCAGATTTTGCCCAACGTACCAAAGTAGGTAAATTACAAACATCTCCGTTATAAATGTGTATGAAATACAGTGTGTCAGGATGGGTAAGACAACATTACATGAATTCTAGATTCTAAATTAATGACCTCTAGTGGCAATGGGCACAAATGGATAAAGAGACTTCAAATGTTTTTCAGACTCGCACATTGTATGCTATCAAGACAGTAGAAAACAAAAAGGTACTGCTATCCTTCTATATAAAAGCAGTCGGGATTGTCCTTCCGTCCCGTGAATGCTACGCAGGTGCAGAGTTTCACACACGCCCCCGTCCATTTTGCAATGCACGATGGGATTTGTAGTTTCGTTTTTCCAGGTAAAAGATGATTTTCTACTCCAGACTCTGCGATATCTTCTTCTTCTTTCTTACTATATAAAAGCGGTCGGGATTGTCCTTCCGTCCCGTAAATGGAAAGCGTAGCGGTATTCCGCTTATCACAGACTTACTACTTGCAGCTTGTGGTATGAAGCGACATGATGTTAGCAGAGTTCTGGTACTCCCACCGTTCCCTTGCTTTTGTGCGCAATGCGCTGGAAAAATAGACAAAATTATGTCTCTGGAAATAATTAATGTTGATGGAGTACAAATGCCTCACCGCATAGTAAATATCAGGAGGGTTCAAAAGGGCGACCTCGATATAGAAAAAAAGTTAAAATTTCATCACAAAAATAACAGAAACTACGAGTATTAAAGTAATACCGCTCAAATGCAATATAACCAAATGAATGAGTTTGTATAAAATATCAAATTGATCTACATATTGAATTGCCTTAAGAAGTGGTCAACTTAAAAGTCGGGTCACCTTAAAAGGCGGGTGAGCCTAGTTGATAATATGAACTGAAACCCATTTCGTTGTTTTTAACTAGTTAGTAATGTCCCCATATCACATTGATCATTTCAAGGTTAAAAAATGATGTGCCTCTACATACGTGCATTGCCTCGGCCACTCTATGGTAGCGAGTGTCTTCTGCTGTAAGACCTTTATGTGGGGTGTAGCCAGTGTCCGTGAGTCCTGCCTGCCGTTCAAACCTCTGCATGCTCTCCTGGGTTTGCTCTTTAAAGATAAACACACAACAGTAACATCAATATGAAAGAAATCAACAATTTACAACATTGCTTTTTTGATAATAAATTATCATTAATCCACTTTTTAATTTATTAATATATAACATAGCATTATAGTGGAAATGTGTTCACGAACCAAGCAGTGGGTCTGATAAGGTTTGGATTTTTCTTATTCCTTAAGAATGCAATGAGCTGGTGACCAATCTTGGGATGGTTTCTGTCCTGCAAGTACCTCTGCCAGGAAAGGTCCCCCCCAAGTTAAAATAAATTGGATAAAGCTTGTCAGATGAATGGAAAGGTTTGAAAGTGGAGGGATGGATGCTACTAAAATTAAATTAGATAAAATAAATTGGTACATAAAAGCCTATACAGTGGAACCTCGGTTTGCAAGTAACTTGGTTTGCGAGTACTTTGCAAGACAAGCTAAAATTTGTCATTAATTTTGACTTGATAAACGAGCGATGTCTTGCAATACGAGTAGTATGTATGTATATGCTTTGTCTGCTGAGCGTCATGTAACTACAACTGAGCTGAAGGTTCTTCTCTCTCTCGCTGCGGGATTGCGGGCAATCGAGTCAGCGTGCCTCACTCATATAGTCAACATCCGTACAAGCGTATACGGTTTACTACAGCATTGTGACTGTATGTGTGCGTGCATGTGTGTTTGTGCTGTGACGTCAGAGTCCCCGTCTTGCACCACCAGCTTTGTTCAGCTTGAAACAGCAACAGCGCAGTTATTTATTGTAGCAGGATCTGCCAGTCTCCTATACACAGACATAGCAGTCAGGCAGGGTCGTGGCCAAGTAGTACTAGGCCCTGCACGTTTATAATGTTCTTTGTATCACCCACTGACAGCAGGCGCTTATAGCATGTCTGCGATCTTTCTGGATTCGCTTTTTACAGCGAACTGCTACAGCGCTGGGAGACTGCAATTGCTTTGGGACGTTCTTCCGCATGTCGTCCCGTTGGGTGGAATCCCACAAGAATTTTGAAACTCACTCACACCAGCCATGATTCTTTTCAAAGGTAAAGTGCAGGTTAATTTGTTTTATGTATTTTTACATTATATTTTGTATTAATCATTTTTATATGAATAGTTTTTGGTTGTGGAATGAATCATCTGAGTTTCCATTATTTCTTATGGGGAAAATTCACTTTGATATACGAGTGCTTTGGACTGCGAGCACATTTCCGAAACGAATTATGCTCCCAAACCGAGGTTCCACTGTACTTTGATTGTCAATACACTTTATTTAATGTAACAACATTCTTAAACCCAACTACTCCAATTCAGAGTTGCAATAGTCCAGGAGTATGTGAGGATTGTCCAAGATCTGTATAGGGGAGCGAGGATTCGAGTTAAAAGTAGTGCCTGTAGGATAAAGACAAGATCCCAGTTACAGGGGGTCTGCACCAGGGATTTTCTTAAATTCCATACCTCCTTGTACTAGTTATAGATGTGATTGAACTCGGGGTTTAAAAGACTGATCTTCTGATGCAAGATTTTTGCAGATGGCACTGTGTTTTGTGGCGCTAGAATGGAAGTGTAGAAAAAGTTGGAAGGATGAAGATGAGCTTTGGAAGACAGAGGATTGAAGATAAATAGGAAGATGACAGAATATCTGAGGTTTAATGCTGATCAGGATTCAAACATTAGCCTGCAGGGACAGCTATAGAAAAGGGTGGAGAAGTTTTAATTATCTAGGAGCAGTGGTAGCTCAAGATGGAGTATCAGATGCGGAGATAACCCATGGAGTGCAGTGTGGATGGAATAATTTGAAGAAGGTAGCAGGAATATTGTATGACTGAAGAATTAAGACACTGGTTAACACCAGCAATGGAACCGAGACCTGGACAGTAAAAGAACCACAGGAGAAGAAGGAGTTGGATGTGGTAGAAATAATACAGATGGATGTGTGGAGTTACAAAAAAGGACAGAATGAGAAATGAGACAATCTGAGGTAGAAAAATCTAAAATAAGTATAGGAAAGTAAGTGGTGGTATGAACATGTGATAAGCAGTGACAGTGAATATGTGGCCAAAAGAGTGATGGAAATGGAAGTACAGGGGAAGAGAAAGTGAGTGAGGACAAAGCAGAAAGATCTGAAGGAAAAGGGTTTGACTGGGGAGAAGGTGCAGAACTGAGAACAGTTGCAGGGGTCCAGAGCCCATCCCCAGCACCATTAATCAGTCATGCGCCTGCACACACATACACAGTCAATTTGACATTGTGCAGGTTTGCTTGAATGACACTTTTGGATATGTACTGTAAGAGGAAAATTGGAGCTTCCACAGACATGGGGAGAACATGAAAACTCCACTATGATTGGCTGCACCGGAGAGATTGGTTCTGTGAAGATGCAGTACTGCTTGTTGTGCCACCATACCACCTGTCTAAAGCGATTAATCGATTCAACATTTTATTGCCAAATTTCTCACAATTACATTTATGTGGAGTGCAATTTCATTACTTACTTGTGATTAGAGAGTTCATAATAATAGATGTAGCCTTTGCCTTTACAACAGGAACAGGGGGTTTGTCGATGACCTCCATGGAGGAGGAGGATGTGGGAGGTGCAATGACCCCACTACTTTCATCAACCTGTGGAACAATGCAGTGAGAAAATAAGACCAAAAAATAAAGAGATTTTTTTTTTAAAAAGCAAGAAACAATGAGCATGGAGACAAGTTGATCTTTCACTGCCGAATACGGTTTTGTGTTTAGAATAAGACAACAGAAGCAAACAGACTTCTGAATACAAATGAAATTTCCACAAAAATCAGAGGAATAAACATGTCTGTAGTCAATATTTAAAATGTGAAAATCTGTCAACTGCAAGTATTTTGAAAAGGAGACCTTAAGGCCATGTTGCATTAGATGACATTTCCAGCAATTTTCAGGCATAATCTTCATAGATTTCATTTTAAGAGAGTCAGAGGCAGTCAACAGTACACTCCTGCGAAGGCCATTTGTGTAGTCTGACATACCCAGTAACTCACGCCAACAAAAATCAAGCAGGACAGATTTTGTCTTTAGTTGTAAGGGCAGACTCTGTGTGCATGACAGCGGACAATACATAAACGCTCTTCCAGAAGTACAATGCATAAAATGTGGCAAAGAGGAATAAGAAACGCGGGTGTTTTGGTAAGCTCATCAGTCTGTTGTCTCACGTTTTATGTACAACAACAGAATGGGGGGGAGTGGGGGTTTTTGGCTCCATCAGGCAGCACAATACTGACTGTGAGAAAATGGGGTGAGCAAAACTGTGCTGGAAAGTCGTTGCACTGTTGTTAAATTTAACATGGCCAGGGATCTTCAGTCACATAAATGGGGGCGGTCCGGTGATGAGATCAACATCACTCAACATATCAGAAAAGGAGTGGAAGGTAGCAATGCAGAGAATTCACTCAAGCTCCATTTGCAAAAAGCATACAATTATTCAACTTAAAATGATATATCTGAGCACTTAAAACTGTCCAAAATGTTTCTAGGGCAAGATCCAACCTGCGGACACTGCAGTCAAGTCCCAGCCTCACTGGGTCACATGTTTTGGGCCTGCACCAAATTAACATCATTCTGGACAAAAATCTTTAAGTGCCTTTCAGACAGCCTTGGTGTCCCAATCCCTCCTAACCCATTAACAGCTGTGTTTGGTGTTCTTTCAGATGGGCTTAAAGCGCAGGAGGACAAACAAACACACTACACTATTGGCACGCAGGCTTATTTTGCTAAACTGGAAGAATCCTAACTCTCCTCTTTGGAGTCAGTGGGTAACTGATGTTTTATACTATTTGAAATTGGAAAAAAATTAATTCTCAGAGGATCTGTGCAGAACTTTTTCAAAACCTGGCAGGATCTAATCAATAATATTTTAGAATAAGCTCTTTAAAGCACTGAGGAAATAATTCTCTTCACATTTCTTTTTTTTTTCTTTATCCGTCTATTAAACTCATCAATTTAAGTATTTTGACCAGCTTTAAGTTCTACTCCGTTGGCCATGCTCTCTTTCTCAGGGGTGGGGGTTGGGTTGATTTGTTTTCAATCCTATTTTATGTAAAAATTGATTTGTATTTGTATGGAATGATTACAATAAAATCAATAAAATTAGAAAAAAAGAATTATCCAAGCTAGCAAGCTGAAAATATAAATCAGAGGGAGCGTTTTAAACATTGCATTAAATTGTAAGGAAGTAATTGGGACCAAATATAAAAATTTTTTCCTTGGCTGTAGACAATAAAAGGTGGGTACCCCCAAAACGTCTTGCTGCAGTCCTGAGCCATCATTCCCACACCCAGCCACAGAGTATACATTTCCAAAAGAGTGATGATATTTATTAGAGGGTAAAATAAATGTGTTAACTTTGCACATGTGATTATACAGTGTAGCATGAGGTGTTATAGCATTTCATTTGTTAAACCAAGCCAAGCTGAAGAGACGCTTTTACCTCAGAGAGGTGCTGGTACTTTCTCTCAGGGATAACAGGATTTTTCCACAATATGTTGCTTCCAATGTCAGATGGAGGAGGGGTCATTGGTGCAAGATCATCAAGGGCATCATCATAGCTAAACGCACGACGCACTATCCCAACTGGAAGAGACATCTGCCCCAAGAGCCCCTCAGAGGCACTGGACTCTAGGGCTGGAGATAGCATTAGAATTATTTAAAAAACCTAAACTGATACATTAGAATCAAAATCTAAAGTCAAACCAGTTATGAAAAACAGTTTAAAAAGACATGCATTTAGAAAATTTGAGGAAAGCTTCACCACTCTGTAGTATCAGGGAAAAAAAATCAAACAACCTGATAATCAAGTTTAAATCAATGCTTTACCCTCAAGTCTTTTCTTTTAAATGTTACCTGGCAATTCAGATGGTCTTCCAGACATGGGTATGTCTTGCCGATACACACAAATAAATAAGGAAATCTGTGTGGACCTCTTTCAGTCTTCATTCATGAAAAAGAAAGAAAATGGTCATAAAGTCAAACCTGAACTGGAGTGATACTCTAAGAAAGAAAAAATAGTTTAAAATTTTGTAATGTTTCATTTTCTTAATTACTCTACCCAAATATACCATGGTGATTTGTGAATCCTTTGGAATTTTCTCTATTTCAGCATAAATAAGACCTAAAACATGATCAGATTTTTTTTTTTTTACATTAAGTTCTAAAAGTAGTAAAAGAGAACTCAAACAAATGACAAATACATGATACCAATTCATTTGTTTATTGAGGAAAATGATCCAGTGTTACAGATTTGTGTGAGAAAAGGTATGTGAACCAGATAATCAGTTCATCTGAAGTCAGGTGTTTCAGTCAATAGGATGACAAATCGGTATATTTAAAAAACATCAATCTTGGTCTTTACTCTCAAAGTCTGATCTTCACCACACTCATGCCTCGATGAAAGGAAATTTATGAGAACCTCGGGTGCATTGGAAAGCTAGAATATGTTACAAAACCATTTCTAAAGAGTTTGAACTCCACCAGTCTATTGTCATGCAGATTGTGTACAAAATAAGGAAATTCAACACCATTGTTATCCTCCCCAGAACAGGGCCATCTTAACAGCATTATTGGCCCACAGGCAAAGCAGAGCACTGGGGCCCCTACCTACACAACCACTCAGCAAGTCATAACATACACAGACTAGCATGTGGCCCCCCGCCAACTGCCCAGCATGCCCATGCGTTAAGACAGCCCTGCCCCAGAAGCGTTTGGCCAACAAAGATCATTCCAAGAACAAGGTGTGCAATAATCCATTAGGTCACAAAGAATCCCAGAGTGAAGTCTAAATATCTAAGGCCTCTCATCATTGGCTAAATGTCATTGTGCAGGGGTCCTTCACTAGGAAAACCTTGAACAAAACATGGTGTGCATGGCAGGGTTGCAAGGAGAACGCCACTACTCTCCAAGAAGAACGCTGCTGCCGACAATAGTTTGCAAAAGACAATGGGGATAAGCCAGGCTACAGGAAGAATATTTTGTGGACGGAGGACTGCAAAATATAACTTTTTGGCTCGAACGAGAAGGGTTATGTTAAGCCAAAAGCAAACAATGAATCTGTGAAACATGGTTGTATCATGGCTTGGGCCTGTTTGACTACCTCTGGACCAGGCTGTCTTGCCATCATTGATGGAACTATGAATTCAGAATTGTATCCGCATGTTCTGAAGGGAAATGTCAGGGTATCCATCAGTGAAATGAATACTATTAAATATATACACTACTGGTCAACAGTTTCAGAACACCTCAGTTTTTCTTAAAATGTAATCTTACATACAACTTAATTTTACACATATCTTAATTTTACAGAGTCCATTCCAACTCTG
The DNA here is from genome assembly GCF_016835505.1 of Polypterus senegalus. Classification (NCBI taxonomy): domain Eukaryota; kingdom Metazoa; phylum Chordata; class Cladistia; order Polypteriformes; family Polypteridae; genus Polypterus; species Polypterus senegalus. The sequence continues at coordinate 18,192,841 of NC_053166.1, read as the reverse complement.
CTTTAAGACAGACAGAGGGTTTTTAAGTAATCGATAGAATAATCACCGAAATGAAGAGAACGTGGGTAATGCCTACCAAAAAATCGGTTAAAGTTGAAGAAATTCAATGTTTTGGAATGGCCAATTCAGAAGTCCTGACTTTAACCATACACAATTCTTGTAGAACGACCAGAAGAAAGCAGTTCATGCAAGCAAGCCCACCAACATCCCCATTTAGAAGAAGTTCTCAAAGGAGGAATGAGCTGAAACTTACGGCTGAGCGACTGTTAGTAGAAATGTTTTGCTGAAGTTAGTGCTGCACAAGGTGGTCCCACCAGTTACCAAAAGTAAAGATTCACATGTTATTCCACACAGAAATATCTAACATTTTCCACAATAAATACATGAACAAGTATCAATGTTGCTGTATAAATTTGTTCAATTGGATTCCCTTTGTCTAGTTTTAGGACAACAGAAAAATCTGATTATATTTTAGGTCATATTAATGCGGAAATGTAGAAACTGTAGAATTTTCTGTAAAGCTATTAATAAAGGGATAAATGATGCAAGTAGCATTTTTACAATATTGGTATTCACTATACAGGTCAAATTCCGTTACGAACTCCCAGGGACCTAAAAAATATTTCGTTATAACAAAAATTTTGTTGCAATGAGATTCTGTATTTGTTACTATAGTGCTTTTTTTTTTAACTTACGCCCAGGCATTTGCAATCATTTCAATAGCTTCTTTTGTGTTCATTTTAATCTCCTCCTGTCTACATGTTATGCCGACGAGAATTTATCTCAGCATTTCCTTGCGATAATGCACTTTCCCGAAATGTGATTGAAGTGTCTGTGGAAGATTGTTTGTCCGTTTGCAGGGGCAAGGCAAAAACAAGCTCATAGCGCTGCAGTGAAGTGACACAGAAGCAAATCATAAAAGAAAGTCCCTGTCTTGCACCCCAAAACACGAGGCAGAGTCTCAGTACTTTATTCAGCTTGGCACACTTATTTATCGTAGCGTGATCTGCTACTCTGCTATACACAGACACAGCAGTCAGGCTGCATCACCCATCAGTATCTTTTCTGTTTGCTTTGGTGGAGATACGCAGAATATCTTTGAGCCAGCTGTTGCCCCGGCAACAGATAAACAGTCAACTCCACAGACGTGGAGATTGGACTTCGTAATGCTCTTCGGGGTGTCGTCCAGTTAGGGGAGGTCCCAACAGAGTTTATAAATCTCACATTTACCTAGAAGGAGTGCCGCATTAATAGGAATGTTTCTTAAGCGAGCATCTCTGAACCACATAAAAGCAGCTTTTTTGACGTCTTCAAATGCAGCAGTTCACATGCGTTTGCAACCTGAGATTTTTTTTACTTTTTTTGCTCGGCCTTTCAAGAAAGTTGACAGCATCGATGGTGAAATTCCGAATTCACTGGCAACGGGTTTTTTTTTTTTGCCGCAATCGAGAGCTGCAAAAATGTAAAGTTTGTTTTTTCCTAATACGAACCGTTATCATTTTTTTGTGTCTGCTGTTTCTATAGGAGGGTGACTATGAGTTAAATTCCAATGGATGTTTTTTTTAAACGTTGACGAGCAATAAGCAAAAGGTAGCACTGATAACCGCAAGAAACAAAAAGGGTTTTAAAAAAAAAAAACAGTATGAGGAAAGTTCGAAGAAAGAAAAAAAAATTTGCAGTGTTTCCATTTGGGGATCATTGTTCACAACTGAGCTGCGACTGCAGAACTATCTGCTCTGTGGATGATTCACTCAGGCATTTCAAGGTCTTTTGGGCATTTCGTTATAATTAAAGTATCTGCTGAATGTACTTCGTAATAACGAAATTTCTATATACTCGCGTTATATGGGGAAAACAGTCGGGACCATAAAAATACTTCATTGTAATGAAAATTTCGTTATAAAGATATTCGTTATAACGGAATTTGACCTGTACTAGATAAAGTGTTATTTAAATAGCCACTACAATAATACGTTTAAATGTTTTCATTTTAAAAAAAAGATCTGAAGGTGGGGCTTTGTGACGTCTTTTAAAATTTCACATCGTCATTTCAAAACACTGACCATATAAGATACCATCGCCTGTGTGTTTGTGTGGATTGTTGTTTGGGAGTGTAGCACCACACACTGGTTCGTTTGGATCAGTTGTTAAGAACGCTGATGCTATTTCCACAATCGGCCAGTTCGTTTAGGTAGTTGTGAAGATTCTAATCGCACCCTGGTGTGGACCAAACAAACTGTACTGACGCCCTTTGGAAGGGTGGTCTATGTGCAGTAGTACCAAGTGAACACTGGAGTGGTTCGCTCGAGATATGAATGTGATCCGACATGGGACCGATCTAACTGCATGAAATACTGAGCATTATGGGTGAAATGCCGCATGTTGTGGCAGTTGCATTAAATGACTGCTTTCAGTAATAGGGAATCACATTCACAGTATAATGAGTCGAGGGTTAACATGGAGCTCTAAAAGCAATACAAAAGGAAGACATAAAAAGGCACAAATACAACAGAATTCATATAAAACAACTCACACGATTGCTAGTCATTCAGAGAAAGCCAATCACCTGTCACTGTTTCTCTCACATATAAGATCAGACAGCAGTTGCAGATTCACGTGTGATCGGGTCAATCAAAGCACATATAGAAGTGGCGAGGAACAAACAGCAGTGCCCTGCGAGACTGACGAACAAACCCCCTAATCATACACTAGGAAAGTGATGCACGCAGGTAGATGGGGCGTCCTCTCAATGCACACACTAACTTGGACATATGTAGTCAATGTTACTTAGACATTCCAAAATGAATACTATTAAAAATACACTACTCACAAAAATTAAAGTAACACTTTAAAGAAACACATTAGATACATCAGATCTCAATATGAAGTTGGATATCTATACAAATAACGACAGGGCAATGTCTTAGGAACAAAAGGATGCCAAGTCTTTTAATGGAAATAAAAGTTTTCTGCCTACAGAGGGCTCAATTGTGTAGACACCCTAAAATCAGAGTGAAATGAAGATGTGGCAGGCTAGTCCATTTTTTCAAAAACTTAATTTCTGCTACTCAAAATGCTTTTCAGTATCTTGTGTGGCCCCCACGAGCTTGTATGCATGCTTGACAACGTCGGGCATGCTCCTAATGAGACGACGGATGGTGTCTTGTGGCATTTCCTCCCAGATCTGTATGAGGGCATCCCTGAGCTGTTGTACAGTCTGAGGAGCAACCTGGCGGCGCCTAATGGACCGAAACATAATGTCCCACAGATGTTCTATTGGGTTTAAGTCAGGGGATCGTGAAGGCCATTCAATTGTTTCAATTCCTTCATCCTCCAGGTACTGCCTGCATACTCTTGCCACATGAGGCCGGGCATTGTCGTGCATTAGCAGGAAACCAGGACCTACTGCACCAGCGTAGGGTCTGACAATGGGTCCAAGGATTTCATCCTGATACCTAATGGCAGTCAAGATGCCGTTGTCTAGCCTGTAGAGGTCTGTGAGTCGCTCCATGGATATGCCTCCAAGATCATCACTGACCCACCACCAAACCAGTCATGCTAAACGATGTTACAGGCAGCATAATATTCTCCACGGCTTCTCCTGACCCTTTCACGTCTTTCACATATACTCAGGGTGAACCTGCTCTCATCTGTGAAAAGCACAGGACGCCAGTGGTGGACCTGCCAATTCTGGTATTCTATGGCAAATGCCAATTGAGCTCCCGGTGCTGTGCAGTGAGCACAGGGCAGTAGACATTTGGGCCCTCAGGCAACCCTCATGAAGTCTGTTTCTGATTGTTTGGTCAGAGACATTCACACCAGTGGCCTGCTGGAGGTCATTTTGTAGGGCTCTGGCAGTGCTCATCCTGTTCCTCCTTGCCCAAAGGAGCAGATACTGGTCCTGCTGATGGGTTATGGACCTTCTATGGCCCTCTCCAGCTCTCCTAGAGTAACTGCTTGTCTCCTAGAATCTCCTCCATGCCCTTGAGACTGTGCAGGGAGACACAGCAAACCTTCTGGCAATGACACGTATTGATGTGCCATCCTGGAGAAGTTGGACTACCTGTGCAACCTCTGTAGGGTCCAGGTATCGCCTCGTGCTACCAGTAGTGACACTGACTGTAGCCAAATGCAAAACTAGTGAAGAAACAGTCAGAAAAGATGAGGAGGGAAAAATGTCAGTGGCCTCCACCTGTTAAACCATTCCTGGTTTGGGGGTCATCTCATTGTTGCCCCTCTAGTGCATCTGTTGTTAATTTCATTAACACCACAGCAGCTGAAACTGATTAACAACCCCCTCTGCTACTTAACTGACCAGATTAATATCCCATAAGTTTCATTGACTTTATGCTATACTCTGATTAAAAAGTGTTCCTTTAATTTTTTTGAGCAGTATATATACGCTACTGGTCAAAAGTTTCAGAACACCTCAGTTTTTCTTAAAATGTAATCTTAAATCTTCAATTTTACACATTCTGCTTTAAGACAAGAGGGTTTTTAAATAATCAACTGAATTTGGGACACCTGCACAAATTGTTTGCTTCAACTTGCGAGGCTTAGTTTACTTAAATTGCTGCAGAACATCTGTAGGTTGTAACCTTATAGTTGTTCCCTGAAGATGACCCATTTTAATACTCTGAAATGTCCCTTTTTTCAGTTTCTGCTAAACTAAACCTTAAATTTAAACCTCTGGCAGTTGACTGCATACCTTTTCACCATTTTAGGTCATTCATTGCATTTCAACTGATTAAACTTTAAGAAAAAAACTGGAAAAACTAAAGGGTTCTAAAACTTTAGACTGGTGTACAAGATGTAAGACAGTAGACGTGTGCTTTGAGACAAAGTAAATTGAGATTCCATTCATATGGTGGCTACTGGAAAGTAAAAATATGGAACATCATACATTTAAATGAAAAGGTATTTGCTACGCCTACCGTCACAAAACTAAAGCATATGCTCTCAGCAGAGCCGACTTTCTTTTGTGCACTCAGCTATTTGAAACGTATCTTCAGTCAAAATTAACAGGAAATGTCTGCAACTTCTCAAAATACTAATTTAGAACATTAGAACAATCAGAATTTGAAATATCTTGTTTGCTACTTCTGTGCCATGGAAGACTCTGTCTGATAAAGCAACTGTTTCTCAAAATGGCATACTGCAGTAATGTGCATTTTAAACAATGGACTTTTATTTCATTTCTTGTGCTAGAGAAATCATTACAAATGAATACACTGTGCATAGACAGTTACAAAATGTATTTCCATCACTTTGGGGCTCTCAAAGATGATCATCTGTGGGGAAAAGATGAAGGAGTGATGATGAGATTATTAAAGAAATGAGCAGTGAAGTTCCTTGAGCATGGGAAATGTGCTATATAAATAAAATGTGTTATTATTATCATATACCAGCTGTGTAAGCCCATGCTGTAAAAAGCCCGGGGTCCTAGAAACTATTGAAATCATCAGGAAAAAAAAAATGTAGAGATGTCAGGTAATGGAAAGGAACAACTCTGGGGGTCTCCCTCCTAGGAGGATTCATTTTGCCGACGTGCTCACCTCGCTTGTGCATTAGCAGCGGGAGGAAAAGTAAAAGGGATACCAGTTTGCAGATGTTAGCGGCTAAGCGACTTTGTCTTTCTTCGGAGGTTTCGTTTTGCTGATGTGTTCGCCCCACTTGTGTTATTAGCGGCTAACCAAGTTTTCTGTTTCCTCGGAGGTGAAGTCCTCACCCCGACTCCACATCTCACTTCTGGGCTGGACAGACAAACACTCACACTTCCACGTGTAGACGTTTATGTATAAGATATTCTTCTTATGCATGCAAAGCTTTTGAAGTCGACAGATATTATTAAGAAAAGCAGGGAATTGGGGCAAATAAATCTAGAGACCCTATAAAATCTCCTATAACCTATAAATCAAAATTCATCTGAAGAAAAAAAAAAAAACGGAAACACTAAATTAAGAGGTATAAAAAGATAATGCAACATAAAAAATGAAATATGAATATGATAATATGAACACATTATATCAACCTCTTCCCCCAACAGGATATTTTACCTAACATGCAGTTTTTTTAAAGTTCAATGCTCACCAACTTGAAGATGTTGTTTTTAATCCTGGTGTTCAATTTTGGACACAGCAACAAAAAGAGCATGTCGAGTGAAATCCATCCTGGAGGCTTTCAGCAGGCAGTCTCAGAAGTTGTTAATGCTGCTGCTACCCTGCAGAGCAAAGTACAAATTATTGCCAGAACAATTTGTTTTAATAACACAACCTGTACCATATGCTCCGGTTTCCTCCCATGCAGGTTAGGTGAATTGGCGAGGCTGAATTGGCCCAAGTGTGCGCGTGTGTGTGTGTGTGTGTGTGTGTTTGCTGCATGACCCTGTGATGCCCAGGCATGCCCTGTCCAGGGTTTGTTCCTGCCTTGCTCCCTGTGCTACCTGGGATGGGCTCCAGCATCCCTGGGATCCATCGCCTGTGTGTTTGTGTGGATTGTTGTTTGGGAGTGCAGCACCACAAGGGTCTTTGAGAATATAGGCGTTTTTACAACTGGTTCGTTTGGATCAGTTGTTAAGAACGCTGATGCTATTTCCACAATCGGCCAGTTCGTTTAGGTAGTTGTGAAGATTCTAATCGCACCCTGGTGTGGACCAAACAAACCGTACTGACACCCTTTGGAAGGGTGGTCTCTGTCCAGGGTTTGTTCCTGCCTTGCTCCCTGTGCTACCTGGGATGGGCTCCAGCACCCCTGGGATCCTGGTCTGGATTAAGTGAGTTAGGAAACAACATGACAAAACTGTATCACACAGCAGAGGAGTGGCAAGAACGACAGAAGGATCATAAATGTTTTACTAAATGATAGTGCATCATCTATGGGAGGCACCTATATCCCCCATCAGTTGAATAGAATTGGTATATTCTAGCTATTTCTAACTGCTCTGACTAAACATTATACTCAGTGTTCAGCCTTGCCATGTGTAAGGTGTAGCGGGCATATGGTTTTAAACCGTGCCTTTTGAGCATTGTGTACTAAGAAACATGCAAGACAAAGCAGTTAACTGAAAGTGCTGCGCCATACGTTTAAAGCATACGGAAGAAGAAGTTAAGAATCTTTTAAGTACAGAAACAACTAAAGTTTTACAAGAAAAGCTAAGTTTAGAGAAGATACATTTTTCTTTTTTTTTGCATTTTATTCTACGTGTGTAACAACTTTTTTCTTTATTCTTGTGTGGATTGTTTGTTTTTAATTTTCACTAAATATTTTTAAAACAAACTTTTGGACTGATAGTTTTCTTTTGGCACACGTTTTACCCGTGCTTGATCTCGGCTTACACTCCGGCGGCTACAACAACCAAAAAATTCATATCAAGTTATAATTACAGATTCTAACAGTTTTGTTAGATACTAATATATCGGTATAAACTTTTCTGATAATTGTGTATTTTTTGAAAATAAACAGTAAATGTATTCATGATTAATTGTGAATACAGGGGCACCTTTTTACCACTGAAGTCCTCTGCCACTCACTTGTATTCGACAGTGCAGCCTCATACGGACTCGCTTATGCTGTCCACCGCAGAGCAAGACGTGGCTTCTCTTTTCCTCACTTCTCATTTCAGATTGTTGCCTTTAAGCATACATACAGTGTCAAGCCCACTGAATCCAAAGTGGAGTTTGGGGGGGTCAGCTAATCAATCAGGCCAAGCCACACCTCACTCTGCTAATATTCTTTAAAGGGTAGGCTCACTTGTTCTCAACTGTTCACATGCAAGTCTAATGACAAACGCATTACCTTTAAAACACGAACACACTGACAAAGAAAAACTTCCCGTTTTATTTTACGTGTATAGTACTAATAAAGCATTTTTCTTTTTTGCAAAATCTACACCCTGGCAAGTAAAGCTGTAATCCTAGAATGGCTTGATGATGTGGAGCTCAGGACTCTGCAGTGACCTTACCTTACAGGGAGCTGCAGGACTCCCTGTTGTGTCTGAGGTCATTGTCATGCTATAGAATTAGCTTGGGACTAATCAGACACCCCACTGCCACCCCTACCACTGCGCCACCTTGCCGCCCGACATTTTTGTTCTTTTTAAATATATGTGGACATGTCAAGATTTGATCTTCATTTAAACTGTATTGGGGCGGAGTGGTGGCCTGAAGACTAGGGATCTGCTAGTTCAAATCCCGTAAATGCCAAAAGTGTCTCTACTTCGTTGAGCCCTTGAGCAAGGCCCTTAACCTGCAATCGTTCCGTCCTGGGTATGATGTCAATCTGCATGTAGGCCCTCCAACCTGCAGGGAAAAACCTGGGGGTTTGTGGCACAACTGGCACTCCAGCCACCATAAAAAACCTTCCACTGTTCCACTCCATTTGAACTAGCGTGGTGCTGAGGTGTCACCCGTCGCATGGCTGCACTTGGGTCCTAATCTGGGATCCTCAGGTGGTTTGTCATGTGGTGGGCGCTGTATCAGCGTGTGCTCCTAACCCTCTCCTCTAAACTCCTCTTTGTGCTTCTGTAAAAGAGCTTGGATAATACATCTGAAAGCACCGGTCTTCTTGGGAGAGAACTGTAGATAAAGGCGATATAACAAACACCATATACATTTTGCAGCTCATTGCATAATTTTAAATCATTATAAATGCAAATTTCACATATGGAAAAGTAAATCCACCCTACCATTTATCACTACCTTAGATACCTCAGATTAGAATGTGATTCACCATTTGATCAGGTGGATCCTCAGGGACGATCTTGTCTGAAGTGGTCTTATTTAACCTTCAGGCGTTAATCTGGTTTGCCCTTAGCTGCCGACTCGTGTGTTATCACAGTGCCTTGATCAAAAGATCTCTCGGAGGCCTTCAGAAAGAAGGTTTTAAATGTCTGCGAGTCTAGGAAGGGATTTAAAGAGATCTCTATCCAACTGTAAATCAACCATTTACCAGAACATCAACTACAAGTGGGGAAGATTTCAAAGCAACTGCCCACTTGTTCAGATCAGACTGAGCCAGCAAGTTCAGCTCAACAACAGAACACAAGATGTTGAAAGAAATCTCTAAAAAACCTCAGAATTTCATCATGGGACCTCCTGGCACTGCTGAGGTCAAACTGCAGAAGTCGACCATTAGAAAAAGGCCCCACAAGTAGGATCTACACGGGAGGTGTGCCAGGAGGAAAACTTTGCTGTCCAGATAGAACAACAGGACAAGACTAAAGTTTGCCCATGAACACCTAGGCAAAGACTTCTAATTGAATATTAGAGAGAGTGATTTAGCCACTGAACCACAAGACATGTTTGGCAAAAACCAAAGACAGCCTTTGACTGGAAGAACCCGATATCAGTGGCGGAAATGTTTTGGTTTGGGGTGGTTTTGTTGCATCAGGGTCTCAGCAGCTCACCATCACAGAATCCGCTATGAATTTTGCATTTTACCAGAAGGTGCTTGAGGATATGGTGAGACCACCTGTCAGAAGGTGGAAGCCCAACCAAAAGTGGACCTTGCAACATGACAGAGACCCTAAAAATACCAGTAAATACACCAAGGCACGGCAGAAATGAAAGAGATGGATGGTTCTGGAATTTTGTATTTACATATTGGTTTTGCAAATTAAATGCTCTGTTTGAGTGTCAATAATCAAATGTAGGCAAAAAATATATACATGGATAACACTGCCATGAAATTCTAGTAGTACTGGAGTTCAAAACAAATTTCTCTGTTTCAGTCCGGAACTAGCATAAAATATGTAATGGTAAATGTAAAAATGTATCTAGAGTATTAAACTTTCTAAGCCGAGAAAAAATTAGAAAAATTAACTTTCTGCATTCCCGTGAGGGCACCAATCCTGAAGCAGCCTCTGATGGGCTGACGGTCCCCCACCCCCCTGCAGATGAGCTGACAGCACTGGGCTGATGTGGCGCTCGGCTGCGGTGGGTGGGTCGTTCAGAAGGTGAGTGGTCTCTGTCCTTACATAACACGCCCTTTAGAATTGGATCTGTGCCTTTAAAGTGAGCGCAGCAAACCGGTCATTTCCGTGTAACTGAATACAGAGATGATTCGTCAAAAAGCCATGGAGGACATGTTAGTCAGAATTTCCCGATAACAGACGCTGCCTCCTCTTTGGTGTACGTCTGTTTATTTCTTTCTTCCACCTTTCCCCAATTTTAGGGATATCCACTACCGTCAAGGTAGATGGTGTAAATAAATAGCGGAACTGGAGACTAGGCACCTGTCACAAATCACAACACGTTATAAAAAGTACAGCCCTGTACAATTTAATCTTCTTTTTCTTCTTAACACAGTAAGTAAATAAGAGTCCAAAAACGATGAACTACATCGGCAGAAGATGCAGTCGATAATTTGAAACGACGTATTTAAGCCGCTAAATCTGAAAAGACCATCGACTTTGATTTAATTCATTAACGGATAAGGACTGTGTATAGAATACGTTTACTTTTAAAAGATACATACCTCGTAAAGACGAACAGGTCGGACGCATTAACAATTTAACACCGCTGTCCTCCTACTTGGCCCGATAAGCGGGCAACCTTGACAGACTGAAAAGTAATTAAATCTAACAGCAGCCATGACTCCGCGAGCAGTAGCTAACAAACAGAAGCCCAACCAATGCCACTTCTCGCGAGAGCGCTGACGCCGTCGCGAGCCTGCAAAGAAAAATAAGCAGAGGAGGTGTGGCTGTGACCATTTTGAGGTCTGAAGACCATAGACATAAAATTACTAGACGCCGCATGACCAGTAGCATCGTACGTCAACGTCGCCGCCATATTGCGAGTGGCACTGATGTGGAGTGAAGTAATGGATAAAGATGCCTCATGCATGTGCTGCTTGGGATTGTACAAACCGCTGTACGCTCCAAACCAGATCCCGGGGGATTACATTTCATAGGTAAGGCTGAACAATTGTTTTGGTTATATTTGGTCATTAGAAAATCCTGTTTTATAATCTTAGCACTCAAGGTCGCCTTACAATAAAACTAAAACATGAGAATGATAAATCAAAAAGCAATAATTAGCAAACAAACAAAGATAGCTGGCAGTAACAGTGCAAAATTCACAATTGGTATGCCTGTTTGAAAAGATAAGTTTTGAGCGCAGTTTTAAAATGTGTTATTGAATCGAGCTGACGTATATGAGAGGGAAGAGAATTCCCGAGTTCAGGAGCACCAGGAGAGACGCTCGAACTCCCATAGCACTGACTCTGACGTGTGGTACAGAAAGTCGAGCTGCAGATGAATATCTGAGTGAGCGAGAGGAGTGCAAGTCTGGAGGAGATCAGTGGGGTTGTGGAGAGCTTTAAATGTTCAGAGCGGTATTTTGTATTGTATTCTGTAGTTAACAGGGAGCCAGTGAAGTTGAGAGGGAATAGGTGTGATATGTTCAGTGGATTTAGAACAGCAGGTTATTATCCTGGCAGCAGAATTTGGAAGAAGTTGTAAGCGATGGATACGTTTTTGTGGGATGACAGATAGAATAGCATTACAGTAATCTATACGTGAGGGAACTCGGGCATTAATCAATACTTCAGTACTGTGTTGAGTAAGAACAGGACGAAGTCTAGAAATGTTTCGGAGATGGAAGAAGGCAGTCTGAGAAATGTTACTTATATGGGAGGAATTATTTAATAATATTATTATTATTTAATAATTGCCATTATTAGTATATAAATGGATATAAATAATTGTATTTAAATGATTCGCCAAAATCTGCTGTATGTAAACGATACTGTTTTACACGTTATTGTTTTTTCATCAGAAAACCAGGTTTCCATGTTTACCTGTATTAGTTTAAAATGGCACTTTTGCCACTCACAATAGGGCGGACGCGCTGACGTATCGTGTCGACTGGGCAAAACAGTGATTGCGGCATCTACCTATATACAGTGGGTACGGAAAGTATTCAGACCCCCTTCAATTTTTCACTCTTTGTTATATTGCAGCCATTTGCTAAAATCATTTAAATTCTTTTTTTTCCTCATTAATGTACACACAGCACCCCATATTGACAGATGAAAAAAAGAATTTTTTAAGTTGTTGCAGATTTATTAAAAAAGAAAAACTGAAATATCACATGTTTCTAAGTATTCAGACCCTTTGCTCAGTATTTGGTAGAAGCACCTTTTTGTCTCCACACATACCGCTTAGAATTAAGGCCAAAAAGTTCTATCTTGGTCTCATCAGACCAGAGAATCTTATTTCTCACCATCTCATAGTCCTTCAGGTGTCTTTTAGCAAACTCCATGTGTCTTGCTTCTCCTCAGTGTGTGGAGACAACCAGGCACTGCTCATCACTTGTCCAATACAGTCCCCACAGTGAAGCATGGCGGTGGCAGCATCATGCTGTGGGGGTGTTTTTCAGCTGCAGGGACAGGACGACTGATTGCAATCGAGGGAAAGATGAATGCGGCCAAGTACAGGGATATCCTGGACAAAAACCTTCTCCAGAGTGCTAAGGACCTCAGACTGTTGGTTTACCTTCCAACAAGACAATGACCCTAAGCACACAGCTAAAATAACAAAGGAGTGGCTTCACAACAACTCTGTGACTGTTCTTGAATGGCCCAGCCAGAGCCCTGACTTAAACCCAATTGAGCATCTCTGGAGAGACCTAAAAATGGCTGTCCACCAACGTTTACCATCCAACCTGAGAGAACTGGAGAGGATCTGCAAGGAGGAATGGCAGAGGATCCCCAAATCCAGGTGTGAAAAACTTGTTGCATCTTTCCCAAGAAGACTCATGGCTGTATGAGCTCAAAAGGCTGCTTCTACCAAATACTGAGCAAAGGGTCTGAATACTTAGGACCCTGTGATATTTAAGATTTTCTTTTTTAATAAATCTGCAACAATTCCAAAAATTATTTTTTTTTGTCTGTCAATATGGGGTGCTGTGTGTACATTAATGAGGAAAAAATTAATTTAAATGATTTTAGCAAATGGCTGCAATATAACAAAGAGTGAAAAATTAAGGGGGTCTGAATACTTTCCGTACCCACTGTATGTCTATGCTGATGACGACCGAGAGAAAATACGCTACGGGGGCGTGTCTAAGAAGGGGGCGGTGACCATCTTTTAGAGACGGCAGGTAGAAAATATGTAGTGGAGGCGTGTTTAAGAAAGGGGCGGAGAGCATATCGCTGCCAGAAAACCAGCGCATTGTAAAGACGGACAGCAGAAGACAAAGTTTATCCATCAGAGTCGTATGTTGAGAAAGTGCAGCAGCACGCGTTCCACACTGTTTATTAGTTTGTATATCAGAGATCTAGCACCAGCGCTGAAGCAGACCCCTTTAACCCCGACACTGCTTACGCACATCAAAAGTGAACATTTTTTTAATTTGGCTGACGTTTTTTTCCAAGGCGACTTAAACAGCAGTTGAGATGCAACAGTTTACATTTCTTTTGTTTTTCCATTTGGTACACAGGCCGGTGATGTGGCTTGCTCACGGTCACACAGTGCCAGTACTGCACCGGGAACCTGCAACTTCCTGCTTTAAGCCGATGAGCTTCTGCGGCAGAGCCTGGACATCCTGGAACAACGGACTTCTAGATGTTAACATGGATGAAAAACGCTAATCCAGGTCCCACAAATATCGGTTAACCCAACGGAACAAACAATCCCAATTCCAGAAAAGGTGTAACAGCATATACAACACTAAAGTGATTTGTAAAATGTCTTCTCTTGTGCTATACTGAAAACAACACAACATAGTATTTGATGTTTTATCAGGTGAACGTAATTGTTTTGAAAATATGCACTCATGTCAAATTGGAAGCTCCAAAAAAGATGGGCAGTGGAGTGGCTCCCACTGTATCACATCACCATTTCTTTAAATTACGCTTTGTAAAGGTTTGGGCATTGAAGACCCACGTTGGTTAGACTTAGCAAACACAATTACCCCCCATTCATCAATCAAGCAGGTCTTCAACTGTGCAAATGTACTTTCATTGCCGTATTCTACATGTCATAATGTGCCAGGCAGGCCAGTCTCAAACTCACACTCTGATTCCGCTGTCATGCACTTGAACCTGGTGTGGCGTTGTCCTACTGGAAAACAAAGGGACGTTCCTGCGAAAGACGGCGTCTGGAGGGCAGCATATGTTGCTCCAAAATGTGCAGGTATCTGTCAGCATTAATGGTGCCCTCATGGGTTGTGCCAGTTACCCATGATGTGGGCACTGACACACTGCCATACCATGATAGATGCAGAGAAAGCAACGAGATACAGAGATGAGAGGAGGAAACAAATCAGGTCAGAAATTACATGGACAATCCATCTGTGCGATTGTGAGATTTTTTAAATATTCTGGTAAAGCATTGTAATGACTCGGGGTGCAGGAGACGGAGGAATGGACTTGGCCTCTTCACGCTGACCAATGGTGAGTGGCCCTAAAAAGGACCCTTGGCATCAGTGTTTCCAACCCACCGCTAAGGTCTTCATGCGCTCCCAGCTGCTTGTCCCTTTCTGCATGCCACCCAGTTCCACCTCACCTGGGGTCAGAGGTAACCCAGATGCCTTACTATTTGTCCTGGCTCTCTGTGAGCCCACCAAAGTCCAGGGTCCTATCTGTGGCTTGGTAGCAGCGACAACTCCAAACCGATGGGCTTCAGCAGCCGGGTGACGCGAGTTATCAAAGTGTTCTTCTAAGTGCTGCCCCCCACCACCCCCTTACCTGCAGCTTTATAAGCAGCTTCTCCGGGTATCTCTGCCCCCTCGACAGTCTGCCACCATCTGAGCAGCGTGTCCCCCTGAGGTCCGGGCTCAGAGTCTGCTGCAGTACATATGACTGTGTACAGTGGATTCAGAAAGAATTGAGACCCCTCCACTTTCTGCACACTTTATTGAGTTGTCCAAAATTGTGCCCAGGAGCCCCCTGTTTGCTTTAATTCTACAAGAACTTGACTGGAGCCCACCTGTGACAAACTGAATTGAACGGAGAGAGGCACACACTTGTGTAACGAAGATCACAGAACACACACTGCATGTCGGGACAAACATCGGGCCGTGAAGTCCAGGGGGCCCCCTGTACACCTCCACAGTCAAACTATGGGGGGGACGAAGACCAGGGCTAGGAGTTCAAGCCATTTCTAAAGCCTTCAGTGTTCCCAGGAGCACAGATGTCTCAATAATTGTGAAACGGAAAACGTTTGGAACCACCAGGGTTAATCCTAGGGGCAACTGGATTTGGGTTTTCTAACAAACAGTCCTCATTCAGTCATCTTCTACCATCATTCTTAACACCGGCCCCCCGAGGGGTGTTTTAAGCCCCCTGCTGATGTCTGACAGCATATTTCACAATTTGCACAATCACATAGTGGAATTTGCAGATGACACCGTGGTGGGAGGACATGTCACTCATAATGAGGAGTCAGCATCCAGGATTGAAGTGGTTAAACTGGAGGCTTGGTGGAAGGATGGGAAAGGCGCTATATAAATAAAATGAATTATTATTATTGTTATTATTGGATAACAACCTGAGCAGCAATGTCAAAAAAAAACTAAGGCCACAGATAGAAGAGCACTACAGTACAGGTCGGTGCTTAAGTCTGCATGGCGGACCATTGGTGGCAGCCGGCCCACCATTGAGGACTTTGATACCAGTAGGTGCAAAAGTAAAAGCTCCTCCATTACGGAAGATACCACTCATCTCGCACGTGAACTGAACAGCTTCTTACTAATGGACACAACGTCACTAAATCTGACCGCACACTCTGTGTGACTTGGACTACACCTGGCTGTTTGTTTCAGTGGTCTGAGGTCCTAAACTCTTTGCTGTTAATTACGGGGCGTACTGCAATAATATTACTTTTAGCTGTACTTACTGTATGTTACATTCAGGTCTGGATGAGGAGCAGCACTGGTACAGAGCGTCACCACACCCACCAAATGACAAAACAGTTGAGGAGCCCACAATCCCCAGGCAGACACAGAGTCCAGTCCTACCCCCCGGAAATGACCCTCTATCTGCTGCAGTCAGGTGTTACGTGGATGTCCCCTCGGCCTGGTCCAGCCACTCGGGTCCTCAACAATGAAGGTCCTGTCAGATGGATCACCCTCGGGGAATCACACCACATGGCCGTAGTGCCGTAACTGATGCTCCCTCACAATGCAGGTAATGTACCTCATTCGGGACTCCATGAGCAACACAAAGTCAAGCCAGCGAGAGACACAGTATGAAGGAGTCCAGTCTATATCTCAGGTCACTGGATAGCGGCCATGTCTCGCAACCATATAGCAACCAACCAGGACTCTAAAGACTTGGATCTTCGTCCTTTTGCTGAGATATTGGGAGTGCCACATACCCCTTTCCAGTGACCTTATGACCCCCCATGCTCTCCCAATCTGTCTACTGACTTCATAAGAAGAGTCACCAGAGACATGAATGTTGCTGCCGAGGTAAATAAACCTCTCGACGAGGTCAACAGTCTCTCCGCAGACAGACACACTGCTGATGGCCGTGCCCAAGAGGTCATTAATGGCCTGGATGTTGGTTTTTATCAGGACCCTCGCAAGCCCAGACACTCAGACTCCTCACTCAGTCTCTCGTGCGCCCCGATCAGAGCCTCCATGGACTCCGCGAAGATCACAGCATCGTCAGCAAAGTCAAGATCAGTGAGTCTTCTTCATCAGCAGATGCCCCACAGCCGCTGGACCTTACGACCTGCCCGACACCCAGTCCATACAAGCATTGAAGAAAGTAGGAGCAAAAACACCTCGCTGATGAACCCCAGAATCAACTGGGAAAAATACAATCATTCTGCCTCCACTCTGTGCA
The DNA here is from genome assembly GCF_016835505.1 of Polypterus senegalus. Taxonomy (NCBI): domain Eukaryota; kingdom Metazoa; phylum Chordata; class Cladistia; order Polypteriformes; family Polypteridae; genus Polypterus; species Polypterus senegalus. The sequence goes on along the minus strand of NC_053166.1, from coordinate 18,176,050 downwards.
GGACTCACAGTACCAGTGTACATCCCAGCCATGATATCCAGCAACTTTAGGGGATCCCACAAAGTCTCAGTATGAAAAGCTTTATGTAAATTGACAAAGGCTGCAAAGAAACTCTGACGATATTTGCATTTGCACTCCATGAGAACCCTCAGTGCCAGGATGTGGTCGATGGTAGACTTCTTAGGTGTAAAACCAGACTGCTCCGGTCGGTGGTAGGTGAAAAGTGATCACGAAGCCTATTGAGGACGACCCTAGCAAGGACCTTACCCGGCACTGAGAGCAGTGTTATCCCCCTGTAGGTGATCTCCCTTCCCTTACCAGATAGGGATGACAATTTCCGTTTTCCAGTCAGTTGGAATGATTCCAGTCTCCCAAATGGAAGCCAAGATGACTTGCAATGCCAGGAGGACAGCCTTACCACCAGCCTGGAGACGTTCACCCCGATACCTTAGATCCCTGCAGCCTTCCCTACCCTCAGCCTGTGCAATCTCAGTAAGACTGGGGGGGTTCCCAGCTAAGTGGAGGATCAGCTTACTTTACTTATATAATCACTAGCTGTGTGTGGCCTTTAGAACAAAAAACACCCCGAAGACCCCCTATTATCCATCCATTATCCAACCCGCTATATCCTAACTACAGGGTCACGGGGGTCTGCTGGTGTCAATCCCAGCCAACACAGGGCACAAGGCAGGAAACAAACCCTGGGCAGGACACCAGCCCACCACAGGGCATCCACACACCAAGCACATACTAGGGACTATTTAGAATCGCCAACGCACCTAACCTGCATGTCTTTGGACTGTGGGAGCAAGCCGGAGTACCCGGAGGAAACCCACACAGACACGGGGAGAACATGAAAACTCTACACAGGGAGGAGACCCCCTATTAGTTTTACTCTATTTGTGAACTTGAAGAGGCGTCAGCTGACTCTTAAGAATGACTCCATGCAGAGGACGTGGACCTGCCTGTGCTTGCTGCCCCACTGACTTTCATAAGAAGACCCTGGCGATGCCATATCTTAGCTGTATCAGTGGCTTATGAGTCCTATTAATCATTGTCCAGAAAATCCCTGCAGATAGACAACGTTTTTAGTGAAAACTTCAAGCCTTGCCCTCGGGTGCTGAGGTGTTTCACTTGCACGTTGTTGAGCCGCGGCCTTTGCTTCGTTTTGACGTTGTGTCTCTTCCTCTGTCTCATTAGCCTGACATCATCATTGCGTGATGTCGTCTATCGTAGAGAGAAGTCAGGAGCATGCAAGTGATGATAAAATGTAAAAGTGCATGCATGCGCCATCTAGTGGCTGTGGTTAAGCGTGAGCAGAGCGGACTGCTCCACACACACACAGACACACACAGAGGTCTTTGTTTTGTATGTGTCTAATGGTATTTCGTTCTATTTTATTGTGTTTATCTCTAATAATTTTATCACAAAGATTTGGGGGTTGAGGGGCTACTTATGGGATACTTTTAGTTATGAAGTTTCTTTATGGGGTTATCATGGGCACTGTTTAATTACTGGAACCTGAGTACCGAATTTCGTTTTGTTGTATGTGGATGTTAAAATGACAATAAAGATTATTGAAACAGATTAACTGAGCAAGAAAGGCCTTGATCAGGGAAGTGAACCCACTGGTCACTCTAACTGATTCGGAAGAGGGTTAGAATGAAAACCTGCAGCCACTCATCAGACCAGAGCGTCGTTCCCTCACATGCTCAGTGCCTCTTAAACTGTCCTGTGTCTTTTGTTCAAGAGTGGTGTCCCACCAGCCGGCCTACCTCAAGCGCTTGATTGATGGAGTGCAGCTAAGATGGCCGTCCTTCCGACTGGTTCTCCCACCTTCTGAATGTCTGTAAGAGTGACCAGTGAGTCCACAATATGGCAGAAAGGATGTGAGGCCATCAAAATGAGCCCCAAAAGTCAGGCTAACCTGCCCAGAAAAGATGCCACCTAAGGCAGCCTGATCCTAATACTATACTGACCAAATTTGGCCTAAAAGGAGTTTCGGATTATAAAAATACAGGAAATCAGGGGTGTTTGTAGGATTTGATCTTAATAGGGTCTTATATACTTTCATGAGTTTTGAGTTTGTTGATACAAATATATAACATCGAAAAAGGGGTCAAAGATCTGCCTTGGGGCTTTGACATGAGTGTATCACCATTCAGGAGGCGGACATGGAAGTGGTGCCGAGTTACAAAGAGCAACATGAACAACATACTGAACTGGTCTGACAACACAGTGGCACTGGACAAGAAGGACCAGGGCAGACTGGACTGGCTAAGGAGACTGTCAGGTCTTTAGGTTTTTTTTTGTTCTTTATTTCGCCTTATACAATTTCCTGTATTAGTTAGTTGTTAGTTTTCGCATACCCCTTGGGGTCAGAGCGCAGGGTCAGCCACTGTACGGTGCCCCTGGAGCAATTACAGGTTAAGGGTCTTGTTCAAGGGCCCAGCAGAGTAGGATCTCTTTTGGCAGTGACGGGGATTTGAACCAGCAACCTTCTGGATACCAGCACAGATCCTTAGCCTCAGAGCCACCACTCTGCCCCAAGATTTGTGCAGTAAGCTGCTGGAAATGTCCTACCAGTCCAGAGTAGCCAGTGTGGAGTTCAATGCTGTGGCCTACTGGGGAAGAAACCTGAGCTCAGAAGAAGCACAAACATAAAAGGAGAGCCTGCTAACCCTGGGCACACTGGAAGATGTTGTGAAAAAGAGGATGGTGGCAAAATGGGATGCCATCGTGAAAACTCCCCTACAGGTGGCGCTCTCTCTTGGAGCAGTTTGAGTCTCAGGCTCCGTCAAGCACAGCGTGCTAAGAATTGCTGGTGGGGGGGCTGTTCTGCCCACTGCTATCAGGCAATTCAATGCATCCACCCAATGTACTTGTTGTTATTTATCTGTCTATCTATCTATCTATTATATAGTGCCTTTCACATCTATCTATCTATCTATTATATAGTGCCTTTCACATCTATCTATCTATCTGTCTATCTATCATATAGTGCCTTTCACATCTATCTATCTATCTATTATATAGTGCCTTTCACATCTATCTATCTATCATATAGTGCCTTTCGCATCCATATAGTGCCTTTCGCATCTATCTGTCTGTCTATCTATCTATCTATCTGTCTTATAGTGTCTTTCACATCTATCTGTCTATCTATCATATAGTGCCTTTCCTATCTATCTATCTATCATATAGTGCCTTTCACATCTATCTATCTGTCTATCTATCCATTATATAGTGCCTTTCACATCTATCTATCTATCTATCTATCTATTGATTTGTTGGTTGGCTGTATAATTTGTCCTGTGAGTCCATATTCTTATTTTTTATGTTTCTACTGTTGTATGCAATTGAATTTCTGCATGGGATTAATAAAGTTTATCAAATCTAAAATCAAATTGGGGTTACAGGGCTCACCCTGGAGGGGTTTCAAGTTGTTAACATTGAAGGGCTGGGGGTTTCCAGCTTGTTAATATCAAAATGTGTGGGTGGGCGGTCCTGTTTGGGATTAACATTTTGCTGGATAGATAAAAAAATATTAAAATTAAAACTGACAAAAACATTGGGGGCTTGCCGCAATACACACCATACCAGCCATACCACCTGCACTTCAGAGCAGGCCATCCACCTGCAGCTATGCCTTGGATTGGAGGCCACCTAGGAAAAGCTTGGGTTGCTGCTGGACGAGGTGCTGGTGAGGCCAGCAGGGGGCGCTTACCTTGCTGTGTGTGTGTGGACCCCAATGCCCCAGTGCTGTGACAGGGACATGTGCTGTAAAAATGGCGCCGTCCTTCAGATGACTCTCTGTGGTCATGTAAAATCCCTGGGTGTCCTCAGTAAAAGTAGGGTGTATCCCGACGTCTTGGCTAAGTTACCCACCATGGCCTAGTCATTCTGGCCCCCTAACCATCCCCAGTCTGTAATTGGCTAATTACCTCTCACCCTTTCACCAATGGCGTAAAAATGGCTGCCCAGGTGGATGCTACACATTAATGGTGGCTGAAGTGGCTCACCACTCACTGTGTAAAGTGCTATATAACTGTAAAAAATGAAAGTAATTAATTAATCAGTGGCTAAAGCGTCTGAAGCCCCTCAATCCCAGTGCCACTGCTAGGAATATCTAAAATATATTAAGCATACCTTACAAGGAAGAGAAGCCCATTAATTCTGACTTGTAGAGAGACGTTTCTCCATAAAGTAATCTTCACAAAAGGAAAATGTTTGATAACAGAACAAGAAAAAAGATTAAAAAAAACTGAAAGGAGTTGCCTAAAAGTCCCAATAAGCAGAAAACAGCAACACATGCAAAAAAATCCACAAAACCAGAACAATGAAAAGAAAGAGCAAAAGCTTACGCCGACCTCCACAAACTCCATGCACCCCTGCTGAGGTCCTCTTCCCCAGAAGGATCTTCTCAAACTTTTCAAGTGGAAGTCCATAATTCAGAAATCATAGACAAACATAACGGAAATGACATCCATTCCTCATCCAACTACTGGGTCACGGGGGTCTACTGGAGCCAATCCCAGCCAACACAGGGCATAAGGCAGGAAACAAACCCCGGGCAGGGTGCCAGTCCACTGCAGGGCACACACACACACACCAAGCACAATTTAGAATTGCCAATCCACCTAACCTGCATGTCTTTGGACTGTGGGACATGGGGAGAAGATGCAAACCCGGGTCTCCTAACTGCGAGGCAGCAACGCTACCACTGCGCCACCGTGCTGCCACACAAATGACACCAAAATATAAATGATGATGAAACAGAACGTCAGCCTAAGCCAGGGAGTAAAACAGCATAGGGATGTGAAGAAACAGATCAGCCGTCAAGAGGGTAATGCATTGTATTTTTTATTAAAGTACTGTACTATACATTAAATAATAAAAAAAATACAAAGAGAGTTCATTGTACAAGTGCTTTTACGTGTTTTTTTTTCTGAAATCCAAAAGGTTACAATACTGTAAACAATAAATGGAATTAACCGCACAAAGAGTCTAAACTGGAACTGAGCTAGTAAATGAAACTGCGGCGGCTGCACGGTGAAGAGGTGCAGCGGCTAAAAGCTGTCTGAGAAGCGAAAGGCTTAGCATCGTAACACAGAGGCGTCTACCGACTCGAGATTATATACACAGTACTGTGCCGTCAGCACGTGAATGACCGCTGAATGCACCGAAAATATCATACATCAAGAAAACAAGAAGAACGCAAAAAGGTCGACATGTAGCGTAATGGCCGCTGGAATGGTGCTATATTGGTTTGTTCGTCTTCCTCACGGCAGCACTACCGTTGTTGAAGCCCACTAAGTGGTGTACTCGTAGATACAATGGT